>NC_136959.1:39804350-40002362 GCF_032717465.1 Coenobita brevimanus | reverse complement strand
ATTCACTCTGCACAGAGGGACAGAGAAGTAATTATTCCCTACACCTTGTAAGATTACAGTTTCATCAGAGGAATTAAAATTAGAGCCTAGAACACTGGTCAGCATAAGGGATTGGCAAGCACCTGTATCACGATATATTTTAACTGATTTCCTGTTATTACTGTCCAGAGGACTGACAAAACCATCAGACAGGAAATTAGCACATGAACTCTTGAGAGTGTCACCCACGTTACTGCTCAAAAGAGGAGCTCCATCATGAGAATTTAAGTTACCCCTCAAAGCAGGTTCAGTTACCTCAGTTAAAGAATTCTGGGAACTCTCAAGAGTGGACACTAGACCAATTGACTGAATATTTAAAGACTCCTTTTTGTTCACATCACGCTGTCTCCTGAAACATCTCTCCGTAGTATGACCAAGCTTACTACAATAAGTACATTTACTTTTCTGAAATCTAGAGGTGAAGCTGGTATTTACTTCCTGAGAAACATCATCCTTATTCTCTTTCCTGTTACCTGTACTCTGAGTAGAGGCAACGTACTTACTCTCAGCTTTCCCTTTTTCTCTAGAATATCTCTTGTGAGTGAGAACATACTCATCAGCTAAAACTGCAGCATCAGACAAATTATCTATTCTTTTCTCATCAAGATATAGGCTTACATCTTTATAAATACACCTCTTGAAATCCTCCAGCAAAATCATCTGCTTAAATTTACCAAAATCAGAATCCACATTCTTAGAATTTAACCACTGCTCTAACAAATCTTCTTTGATTTTTGCATACTCAACATGGGATTGCTTATCTTGCTTGTAAGTTGTCCTAAATTTTACTCTATAGGCTTCAGGAACAAGCTCATAGGCCTTAAGAATCAAGCTCTTAACTACATCATAATTATCAGACTGATCCTGAGGCAAAGATGCATAAGTTACTTGAGCTTTACCGGTGAGAACAGTTTGAAGGAGTACTGGCCAATACTCCTTAGGCCAATTAAAACCTGTAGCTACCCTCTCAAACAACTGAAAATACTTTGTTAAATCAGATTCATTAAAAGGAGGGACAAGTTTAACATTTTTAGCCACATCAAAATCATCAGAGCTAGATGATCCAGTTCCACCTTGTTTCATGCGATACTCATGGTCTGCCTGAATCCTGGCAAGTTCAATTTGTACCTGTATCTGTGCCTCCTGAATCCGAACCTGAGATTCCGCCTCCTTAGCCTGAGACTCAGCCTCCTTAGCACGTGCTTGAAATTCAGCCTCCTGAATACGAGCCTGAGACTCCGCCTGCTTAGCATTTGCCTGAAATTCAGCTTCTTTAGCACGAGCCTCCTGCAGAGCTAGCTGTAACTTAGCTAATTCAATCTGCGTTTGCTCATTTGGAGGAGTTACATTAAACAAGCTTTTATTAATCATGCCAACAATTTGATCCTTAGAATGATGAGAGTGAACTGCAATTCCCAATTGTTGAGCAACAAGCTTAAGTTCATTCTTTGTTCTGTTTTCTATATCACACACTGTTTGCACATTTGACAAAAAGTCCTTGGCTTCATCAAGTGTAGTAATAGTAGACATAATTAATAAGTAACAGTCACAAAATATCAAGCAATATCCTTATAATAATATCCTGAATATCCTGATATGAGGTCGCCAAATTTATGTTACGGAACAGAGAAAGATAACGTACACTTTAAGTGAGAATACTAAGAGTCACTACTGTCCCGTAAAGTTCCAGGTTCAAAACAAAAGAGTTAGGTAAAATTACAAGTTAAAGTTTAATGCACAAACTAACAACAAAACATTCAGGACTCATAAGGATAATGTAATGGCAAAATAAACAGGTTAAATATATGGTTAACTGCAATAGCCTCTATCAACACGAAATTAGCAAGAGTAAATTTATCTAAGTCAGCCCTGATAAAATGAGATACCAGATAATACTCAGTGGTTGCCAGATAAATTATTACAGATACAAACTGTTATCAAAAATGACTGACATAACCCAACATTAATTACGAACTTCACTAGGCCTACAAATTAAACTTATGCTATACAGTACAAGAAAAAATGCAACAACAGTTTTACTCAAATTACACACAGCTGCTAGATGGTTGGAGACTTCTTGAGCACTCACAATAATAATATCTGTACAGGGGAGGACAGAGATGTGAACAAAATGAGGAGCAGATCTAAGTGGCAATGATGCAGAGACTGAGCTCATTATATAGGGGCCAGCAGAGCCTGATACAACTTGTAAGAGGACGCGCAAATGAAAGCCATGGGGACAAAGAGTTCACAATCCCGCTCTGGACAACAGAGAGAACGACTTACTCTACTATAACGGTAGAAGGGGGGGACTGAGGCAGAACACGCTCGTGATCAAACATGCAGCATACTGTGCGTTAAAATTACACAAAGGATGATGAAATCATAGGCTATGTAACAATATATATATATTATTAGGAAGAAGTAAATACATAAGCTTACTGAGATGTACAAATTAAAAAAATTACTTGAGAGTTGGGGGAGCGTCGACTGAACTGTTGTTTCTCTCGTGTTGAGAGTAATTTAATTTTTAATATTCGGTGAGTCTATTGGCTTTTTCTTTTATTCATCATGGGTGTGTTTTCATAGACAAAAAGTAGTTGCAATTGTGACCTTCTTAAGGCTGATAGGATACTCTTTGTGGATAGTCCAAATTATAATTTTATTTTTGGGCTAAATCGGTAAATAGGCAACTTCAACATATATATCCCAAACTGGTAAAAACATCCAACAACTGAAGAAACTCATAATAGATTTCTGAGCGGAAAAATCACCTTTACGAAACATATAACAAGAAATCGATTGAGACGTAAAGAGAGCTGGCATCTGATGTGTTTAAAAACAATAATTTTCAGTTAGTTTTGGGTTTTTCGAGATAAGCGAGAAATTTTTTAATGAAATAACTTTATTCCACATCGTAATCTCCGTACAGATAGTACATGACAGCTACAAAAAAAAAAAAAAAAAAAAAAAAGGTTGACTGAATGAACTATTAATGTCGTCTAGAGATTGTTTGAGTTGTTACTTTAAGAAGAGGGTCTTTTCTGACCTTTTTCATTTGTGCTTGTAGTTTCAGGATAAGAAAATTTCATAAGCTTTGTTACGACTAAAGCTTTCGCATTATAAGTAATAGAAAGATAGTGTACTTGAGTGATCCGAAAAACCCAATCAATGAGGTGAAAAACACAAATTATAAGACGTCTATAATAGTACTCTATATTTTCTTGGAAACACTGCCAATTGTATATAAGATTCAGAGAACGATTCTGAGGATGAAAAAAACTCTCTCGGAAAAAAAATAATTAGTAACATGGCTAACTGGTGTATTTCGTAGGATGAAACCGAGACAAAGGTAATGAGGGCTGGCATTTGATCGTTCTAACCCCAATTAGGTTTGTTTGAACAACTTGGAAGTATATAGAGACAGAACGAACATTGTTTTCATGTTTAAAACCAGTGTCATCTTGAGTCTCTTGATCATATATCAAAAATGGATTATGTTGTACTATGACGTTCGTGTGATATTATCCAAATTGCAAGGTAAAAATCACATTGAAACCAAGAGATCGTTGAAAACGAAATTGTTTAGATATCATTTTGAAAATACATAGGCTTACTGCGATATACAAAACAAAAACATTACTTGGACCATCATATATGCAGTTTTATTGTTCATGATGGGTCTAAAAAGATTAGGTTGCAGGAGCGTCAACTGAACTGTGTTTTATCTCATGAGATAAAACACAGTTCAGTTCAGCTATGAATATAATAAAATGTCAATTGAAAATTATCGATATTTCAATTGACATTTTATTATATTTATAGCTGATAATGCAGTTTAAAATTACATCGAATGTCATGGCTGATGTAAAAAAATAAATACGTAAAAGAATATTTCCTCATTATGAGTATTCGTGTTACACCATTAGGCACATTTCCTTAGAATCTCTCAAAACTATAATAACTTGTGGCAAGAAATACATCAAAATTTATACGAGACATTATAAACAAGAGTGGAATACCGAGATATAGAATTTATTACCTTCTATAACTTTATTCATCATCTCCGTTGACATATGATGCATGACAACTACCAAAAAGAAAAAAAATGAAGGTGGAAGAAGCACTGAACGAAATGTATTAATTTCGTTTGGAGAACATTAGGATTTTCATCTTAGGAAGATAGTCATTTGAGACCTTTTTCGTTTGTCGTGTGAATTCAGGGTAAACAAATGGTACAAATCTTGGTAAAACTAAACACCTGAGAGATCCTAAAACCTCAGAGTTTATGGCGAAAATAATATAAATGCAGCCTTGACATATGTACTCTCAATTAGCTCTGAAACACTTGCAATTTAGTCTAAAATTCCGAAAGTACTTATAAAGGTGAGCAAATTAGGTCTCGTTAGAAAATAATTAGTAAAATGGGTAAATGAGGTATCACTTAGGATGAAATAATTTCACATTTAAAGAAGGATGTTATTTGAGCAGTTTGATCCCAAGGACGATCATCTGATTAGAGACCTTTCAACAACTGGAAATTAAGAGATAGAATCCATATATTTTGTTTTAATCTGTTTAACTAGGACATTACACTGAAATCCTGAGCATCCAGATCAAATTTTAAAAATGGAATATTTTCCGAGAATGACGGTTCCTGTGATATCATAATTCAAATTTACCAATGTAAAATCACTTAGGCAATAAATCGTTGAAAAGATAATTGTGTTGATTCGGATAAACATAACTAGGAAAATATAAATACATAGGCGTACTGAGAGATATAATTTTTAAACAGTACTTGACTCCTTATTTACGCAGTTATAGTGAAATTGTTACAGATGATAGCAGTTCGTTTTGGTGATAGTTGACAATTCTTTTACTGGAGTGATTGCTCTAGAAAACTTTTTGGGGGCAAAATCGCTAATTATTTAAATTCCACAAATGTACTGAAATTTCATTGGAAACACACCCAATTATTTCCAAAAATCAGATGACATTCTGAGAAAGTGTAAACTATCGCAATTCCTACATATATATATTTAATTAACAATAACCTTAGTCCTCATCTCCGTAGACATAGAGTACATGACACAAAAAAATGCAGGATGGATGAGCATTGAATGAACTGCATTATGGTCGTTTGGAGATTGTTTGAACTTTTATATAAGGGTGAGGGTCATTTATGATTTTTATTTTCATTTGTAAAGGTAAGTTCATTAAAGAAAATCGTACAACTTTTTTTTTTTTTTTGTGAAATTATCCTTTTGAATAGTAACTGAAAACTTTTATACTTGAGTGATCCTAAAAACCACAAATGTGAGGGCAAAAAGACGATGTAGGAACGTTCCACAAAAGTACCCTAAAATAGTGATGAAACACTCCCAGTTGCCTTTAATATTCAGAAAACATTGGTGAGGGTGAAAAAAAAAAAAATTGGAAAAGAAAATCAGTGACGGTGTTGAATGAGGTAACGCATAGCATGAAATCGATTCAGAAGAGGGCTATGGTTTAGGTATTTAAGTCCAAAGAATTTCGTATGACAAGAGTCGTCTAGAGAACTTTAAGATTTATAGATGCTGACATTTTTTTTATCTGTATACCAAAGGCTTAAAAGTGGCATCTTCATCCCGCTCATAAAATTTAGGAAATGGAATACTTTCCGAGTCTGACGGTTCATGTGATGTCATTATCCATATTTACCATTAAAATCACTCCGAAAATCTGTAGATCTTTAAAAGAAAAATGTTTATGTATTATTTATCTGATATGTATTAGTAGGAAAAGGTAAATACGTCCGTACTGAGATATACAGCTGAAAAACATTACCTGGTCCCTCATACAGGCAGTTTCAGTTTTTATAACGGGTCTAACAAAAGTCAGGTTGCAGGAGGGTCGACCTACTCTGTTGTATCTGTCGTGCAGAGTATGGTGGGTTTTGAATTTTCGATTTTATATACTTTTTTTTTTCTTAATTCGTCATACCCGCGACATCGAAGATGAAATGTAGTGCCAAATAAGAACTAGTTACTGGTGATACGATTAACTATGGGGGTAGTTCAAAATTATTTTGGAGTGATTGCTATATAAACTAATTTTAGGGCGAAATCGCTAAATATCCAACTTCAACATATGTATTGAAAGCTTATTGGGATACATCTAGTTATTGTCAAAACTCTAGATATTTCTAAGGGTGAGAAAATCACATTTAGAAAACAAGAAATCGATTGATACGTAAAGAGAGTCGGAATCTGATGTTTACAAAAAATAAATTTCAATTGATATGTAGGGTCATCGATTTTCTTTTTTATCTGCATTAGAAGGCACTTTAAAAGTACATCAAGCCTCCTAAGTGAATGTAAATAAACAAAAATATTTGCATATTATGAAGGGTGGCGTTACATCATAAGCCATATTTCCTTACGTAAAATCTCTCAGGACAGTTATAACTCGTGAGAAGGAATATTGGTGAGCTCTTGACTCAAACAAAAGTTAATACGAGAAAGTATAAACTACCATCGCAATACCAATATAGGAAATTATCATTCATGACTTTATCCATCTCCGAAGAAAAAAAAAAAATGCAGGTACAAGGAACGTAAAAATGAACCGTATTAATGTGGTTATGAGTCTATTTGGATTTTTCGGTTGGGAAGAAGGTAATTTGGGAAATTTTCATTTCCAGTGTTTTCAGCATATAAGAAAATGGAACAAGATGATTTGTTACGGTAAAATCATCTCCTTTAGGAGTAATTCATAACTATTATACTTTAGTGATTCTAAAAACCGCAAAATTAAGGGTGAAAATAATAAATGTGCAACTTCCACAAATGAACTTGAACTCGGAAGCACTCCCAATTATCTAAAATTCTAGGACAATATGTGAGAACGAAAAAATTCCGCCTCCGAAAAAAAAAAAAAAAAAACTAGCAAGACTAAATGATTTAACACGTAGGATGAAATCGATTCACATGTATAATAGGCTGGCGCTCGGATCCTTATTTGCAGTGCGTTGCAGTCACCTTGGCTCCCGCGAAGATTTTTGCAGCGGTTGTCTTCTGCCGACTTGTCTTAGGACTTTCTCCCGCGGGCTGACTTCGAGGTGAGGCACACTGGCCGTAGTGGACCTCGCGTGCTTCACACGGTCCTTGGCTTGTAGGAGGCGGAAAAAGGGGCGAGCCCTATGTCGGCAGCGGATGGGTACTCCGCATGATCGGCATCAGCTCTGCAGAGTGCACTGCGCCGAGGGGCAGAGATCATCTCCTCTTCCAGCGGACAGAGTTTCGTTTGATTGCAGACGTAAACAACTTGTATTTTTCGACATCAAACGGATACTTTTGTTTGTACCTACTGTAGGGTAATAATTTGGCATAACCTTTAATAAATGTAATATTTTCACAGTTTGAAATCATAATCCATATTTTCCTAGGTAAAATCACTTCCAAAGGATAAAAATCGTTAAAAAGAAAATATTTAAGTTTTATCATATATATATTATTAGGAAAAAGTAATTACATAAGCGTACTGAGACATATTTACAGTTCATAACCATTACTGGGATCGCCGTTTTTTTGTCTTCATGGGTCAAAAGAATATCAGGTTGAAATGTTGTGTCTGTCGTACTGAGATTAACTGGATTTTTTTTTTTTTTTCTTATTCACTTTTGGTCTTGCTTCAAGCATAAAAAGTAGTGCGTATTATTAATTTGTTACGGTTGATAGCATACGATTTGGGGATCGTTGACAACTATATTACTGGAATGTTGGCTGTATAAACTTTTTTTTGGGCGAAATCCCTAAATATGCAACTTCCACAAATGTAATGAAAATTGATTGGAAAACTAATTATTTAAAAAACTTGGAATTTTTCCTGAAAGCGGAAAAATCACATTTAGGGAGGATATAATGAGAAATAGATTGACACGGAAAGAGAGCTGGCACATGATATGTTCAAGTATAATTTTTCGTTAATGTGCGGGCCTTCGAAATTCCAGAAATTTTGGATAAAGATTTTCTTTATCTCCAGTAAAAGCACTTTAAAATTATTTCAAGCAGTCTGACTGAAAAAAAAAATAAATAAATATATATTTGCACATTATGAAGGTTCGTGTTACACCATAAACAACATTTCCTTAGGTAAAATACCTCACAACTGTGATAACTGGCGACAAGGACTATTGGCTAGCTTTTAACTGTAAAAAAGATTAACACGATTAAGTAAAAAAGCTTCCGCAATACCGAAATATATAAACAATTCAATCAATCATTTCCCGTGGCACCCCACGGGATGCATAGGGCCTCAATGAACTCTCTCCACCAATATTTGTCTCTTGCCATCTCCTTCAGGTCCCACCAACACTCCTCTCCTGCTTCTTTTTTCACTGTTCTCAACCAGGTTTCCCTCGGCCTACCTCTACCTCTTCTTCCTCTAGCAGTCCACTCTGGCACATCCTGTATTAAACTACCTTCTTTTCTGTATATGTGTCCCAGCCACTTCCAGCGAGACAGTCTCATATTCATTAACTGGTTCCACTCTCGTAATATCCCTTACTCTTGCATTTGTAACTCTGTCTTGCTACTTTACCCCAAGAATCCTTCTCAGTATTTTATTCTCAAATCCTAATACTTTCTACTCTGTTGCAATTGTACTGTACCTTGACTCATGCCCGTATATTAAAATTGGTCTAACCATGGACTTGTAAATTTTCACTTTAGTGTGTACCGAAAGCATATTATTATTCCAAACAGATTTCAACATTCCAACAGCTCGCCAAGCCTGTCTAATCCTCTCCTCAATTTCACTGTTTAATGATCCATTAGATGATACAATCGTTCCTAGATATTTAAAGTTTTCTACATTCTTCACCACATTATTTCAAGTTACACAATCGATTTGTTCTCCACGTTCATATTAATAATTTGTCTTTACACAGTTTATTACCAATCCCACTTTTTCTCCTTCCTCCACCAGACAGTCAAGCACCCTCTGCATCTCGTAAATATTTCCGCAAAGTACAATATCATCAGCATAGTCCAAATCCATCAGCTTCTTATTTTCTTTCCAGTTAATTCCTGCACCTGTTCTCCTTACAACCTTTTTCATAACATAATCCATAACCAAAAACAATGGTGAAAGAACTCCTTGAATCACTCCTGATCTAACTTGAAATGGATCACTCAACCACCTACCATTACTTTACAAAAAGTACCTTCATGTAGACTTCTAATAATATTTACAAACTTTTCTGGTATACCATGGAATCTCATAATTTTCAACATAGCTCCACGTGAAACTATCAATCGCCTTTTCAAAATCCAAAAAACATACTAAGTGGCATTTTCATCTCATTAGCTTGTTGCATTAGATGCCTTACAATAAAAATCATTACAACCTCGACCCTTTCTAAATCCCGCTTGTTCTTCTCTAAAAACTTTATCAATTACTTGCTCTATTCTGTTCAACAAGATTTTGGAAAAGACTTTTGCAACTACAGGTGTCAAAGTTATCCCCCTCCAACTGCCATACACACTTAAATCTCCCTTTTTTGGTATTTTTATAATCACTCCATTTTTCCACTCTTCTGGAATTACACCATTATCTCAAGCCACATTAAAAAAATTCTAAAGTGCATTCATCAACTCGTCATTTTCCACCTTAAGCATTTCAGGGAATATTCCATCTTCTCATGGAGTCTTAAAATTCTTTAACTTTAACTCCTTTATAGATATAATTACCATTTATAATTTTATTCCTCACCTGTGCGCTGAAAAAAAAAAGCAGGTTGAAGGAAGACTGAACTGTATTAATGTCGTCTGGCGATTGTTTGGATTTCAACGTTAGGAAGAGGGTCATTTATGACGCTTTTGATTTCTAGTGATTGCTTGAGGATATGCAAATGGTACAAATTTTGTTACGGTCGAAGCATCCGCCTTAAGAGCTATTCGAAACTATTATACATGAGTAATCCTAAAAACCGTATAATAGAAGGCGAAAACATAAAAATGCAACTTCCACAAACGTGATCCAGACATGTTGGTAAACACACCCAATTGTATATAAAATTCAGAAAACATTTCTGAAAGAGAAATCTCAGCGGAAAAAAAAAATGACCGATTAACATATAAAGAGGGCTGGCATTTCATCGGTTTCAGCCCAAAGAGGACCGTTTGATCAGAGACATGTAAACAACTTGGAAATATAGAATCAGAACGGATATTCTTTTTATCTGCATAACTAGGGGTTTAAAGTGTCATCTTGAGCCTCCTGATGAGATTAAAAATAACTGAACATTTCCCCAGTATGACGGTTAGTGTGATATCATTGTCCATATTCGCCAAGATAAAATCACTTCGAGAAGCAAAAACGCTTGAAACAAAATTCTTTAGGTATTTATTATCAGATATGTATTATTAAGAAGAAATAAATATATAGATTTACTGAGTTGTACTATTGCGGCCAGGAGTTCTTAGCCACCCTCGTCCAGCCAACCCGTGTATGTGGCAGCGTCGCATTCACGAGCACAGAAGTTGCCTTCGATGCATTTCTGTTGAAAAATATCCCTTCAGCTTTGGGCTTGTACTAATGGATAAAGCAATAGTAATATTTACTTTGAAGGTTTGACTCTGATAACGCGAATATATCACTGATTTTTTAATAACTTGTTTCTCGTATAGAGCCAAGCAAGTGACAAATATGTATATTTGGTTTCACTCCACGACTTCCTGTAGGTTTGAACCAGCAACACAGAGTGAACAAGTTCGAAGCATTCATTTGTTAACAGGAGAGAGAGAGAGAGAGAGTATGGTGGGCGCCTGTGAATTTTGGAATAATGAGGTGGAGGCAGACTGACCCAGGGAAATGCAAGGGATGAGAAACCCTGGATTCCTGTGATCCACTAAACAGGCCACAGTGTGAATATTTCTTCCATGTCACTAAAACTTGACTTGCTTTGTGATAAATATATATTTTTGGGGGGTGCTTTCCTTGGAATAAGGAATTAGAAGAAAAATTCTGTTGATTAAACAAAAAGCTGTGCTTAAAGTAATTTGCCTCTCTGTCCAGAGAGATATATCCAGTTAATGAGAAAAATACTCATGAGTTTGCCAATAATCTCCAGGTGCCAACCACCAGAGAGAGAAAAAATGCAAACAAGGCATTTAACAGAAGTTACGTGGCCTGCGAAATTATTTGAGAAAGTCATCTGGCGTTATCCAGAATAAAACCCATCTTTCATTTTGTCCGACGAGACGTTATCCTGGGATAAATAAACTCTTTCGTCATCAGCCAAAGGAAAAATTCCCTGTTTAGCTCGAGCACCTTATTTACTCGTATCGCATAGTCATGTGTATGTAGCCGGAATGAAGCCCCTTACTTACGGCCTGGCAAACTCCCTGTAAAGAGTACCCGGTACTATTTTCTACCGACAAACTGAGTTAAGCGGTGAGGCTCATCTTTCGTGTAAGGAAATCCACCCCGCCTCTGTGTGTGTGTGTGTGTGTGTGTGTGTGTGTGTGTGTGTTGAATGGAGTCATCTGACTTGTGGAGCATGGTATGAGGGTTGGTAGGATGGTGACTGGGTGGGTGGCTTGGTTAGTGTAGGCTGGTTGTTTCACAGGCGGATTAGGTGGAGTGGGTGGGCGAGAGGGAGGGAAAGGGTTGTTGGGCTGGTTAAGTGGGGTGGAGTGGGGTTCGTGCATTAAGTGGGGTGGGTGGTGGGGCTACCTATAGGACAAGGCAAGAGACGGGTTTGTGTCGTCCTACTTTTGAGACACACTATTGAGTAAGGTTGTGGGTATGTGCGTTGATGGGTGGGTGTGTATGTGGATGGACGGACTGTGGGAAAACAGGCCCCTGGGGTTAGGTGATTTGAGTTAATGTCCGAGTTGGGAAAATCGGTGCACAGGGGATATTATTCTGGAATCATGCTTAAGTAGGTATATCCAGTGGGTTACAACAGGTCCATCATGCAATACATCGATTGGTTAAGAGGTCTGTGTTTCAACTGCACATCAGTGGGTGATATAACCACGTCGGATAACAGGTTTATGGGGAAAATAGGTTCATTATGGGTATACGTCCATGTAGGAAACCTGGATCCATGGAGAGATTCAAGGTCGACGGAGAAATTGGCCCATGGGGAGAAAATGTGGGGAAAATTAGTTCGTGGGAAAATAGGTTACGTTGAAAAGTAGGCGTCTTTGAAAAAAAAAGTCATTAAGGAAAATAGGTCCATGGGGGATTGTGCTCTGAGTGGTGAAAATGTCCATTGATAAAAATATTCCTGGGGTGAAAATTGGTCCATAGGGGCATACACGTACTGTAAACATACATGGAGATATATCCAACTTTTAACAACGATCGTTGCCTGGATTTAGGCTTACCAACTGCACACCTTGGACCAAACAACCATTAGCCAGACCCTATTACCACGTCGCCACCCAGTCATTATATTTCATAATTTACCTTCATTTAGTCATTTAGGCATAGAAAGCCAACCGAAACGAAAGGAAAAATCCCTGTTTAACTGTGTTGAGCACCTCATTTCTCCACCTCATTCCTCTAAAATTCACAGGCACCCGCTACTCTCTGTGTGTGTCTCTCTCTCCTGGTAACAAATGAATGCTTCGAACCTGTTCACTCTGTGTTCGCTGGTTCAAACCTACAGGAAGTCATGGAGTGGAACCAAATATACATATTTGTCACTTGCTTGGCTCTATACGAGAAACAGGTTATTAAATAATAAGTATGATATATTCGTGTTATCAGAGACATACCTTCAAAGTAAATATTTCTATTGCTTTATCCATTAGTACAAGCCAAAAGCTGAAGGGATATTTTTCAACAGAAATGCCTCGAAGGCAACTTCTGTGCTCGTGAATGCGACGCTGCCACATACATGGGTTGGCTGGACGAGGGTGGCTAAGAACTCCTGGCCGCAATAGTACAACTTAAAAACATTACTTGAGGGTTGGTGGAGCGTCGACTGAACTGTTGTTTCTGTTGTGTTGAGATTAACTTAATTTTTAATTTTCGATGAGTCTATTGGCTTTTTCTTTTATTCATCATAACCGTGATTTCATAGATAAAAAGTAGTGGCAATTGTGAACTTGTTAATGCTGATAGTATACTCTTTGTGGGCAGTCCAAATTGTTTTGCTGATGTTAAATTATTTTATTTTTGGGCTAAATCGGTTAATAGGCAACTTCCACAAGTATATTCAAAATTCATTGGTAAATACACCCAACTACTTAAGAAACTCATAATAGATTTGAGGAAAAAAAATCACATTTATGAAACATATAACAAGAAATCGACTGACACGTAAAGAGAGCTGGCATCCTATGTGCTTAAAAGAAATGTTTCAATTGATGTAGGTATCACCGAAACTGCGAGAAATATCAAATATTTTTTTTTTTAATTGCAGATAATTAAATTTAAAATTACATCGACCCCTCGTTGAAAGTAAACAAAATATTCGTGTTACACTATACGACACGTTTCCTTCGTTAAAATATCAAAACTTTGATAACTCGTGACATGAAACATTGAGGAGGTTTTGAATTAAAAAAATAATAAACGATATTGCAATACTGAGATATGTAATTCATTACTATCTATAAGTTTATTCCTCAACTTCGTAGACGTATAGTGCATGACAACTACAAAAAAAAGTGCTGGTTGAAGTAACACTTAATGAACTGTGTAAATTTCGTCTGGAGATTATTAGGATTTTTACCTTAGCACGAGGGTCATGGACCTTTTTCGTTTGTGGTGTAACTTCAGGGTAAACAAATGGTACAAGTTTTGCTACGGTAAAAGCATCCCTTTTAGTAGTGAAAAACTATTATACGTCAGGGATCCAAAAAACCGAATGATTCAGGGCGAAAAAAGTAAGTATGCAGCCTCCACAAATGTGCCCTAAATTAGCCACTAAAAACTCTCAATTGTAACTAAAATTAAAAAAAATGAGATAATTAGGTCTAGGGGAAAAAATAAGGCTAAATGAGGTATCATGTAATATGAAATAATTTCACCTTTCATGGAAACTGCCTTTTGAACTTTGTCGACATAAATCGGATCGTTTGATTGGAGACTTGTAATCAAGTTGGAAATTTAGAGATAGAACGGACATTATTTTTATCTGTATAACTACAGCATTAAAGTGGCATCGAGCCTCCTGATCAGTCTTACAAAATGGAATATTTTCCGAGTACGACGGTTCCTGTGATATCATTATTCAAATTTACTTCGAAAGGCAATAAATGTTAAAAAATAATTGTTTAGATGTTGATTCAGTTACACATTTCAAGGAAAAAGTAAATACATAAACGTACTGAGATATGCAATTTAAAAGCATTACTTGGCTCATACGATGAGTATAAAAAAAAAATTATTTTTGCTGTTTAGTCTACCTGAGCTGTTGTGTGTGTCGTGTTAAGATTAATTGGATTTTTAATTTCGATTAGTCTTCTGGCTTTACTTTTAGTTCATCTTAACCGGTATTTCAAACTTAAAAAGCAGTGCCAATATTGAACTTGTTTCGGTTTATAGCATCCGTTTTGGGGATAGCTGAAAACCTTTTTAATGGAATGATGGCTGTATAAACTTATCTGTTGGCGAAATCGCTAAATATGCAAGATCCACAAATGTACTGAGAATTGACTGGAAACACACCCAATTATTTCCAAAAATAAGATATTTTAGAGAAAGTATAACCTATAGTAATTCCGAGATTTTTAATTAATTACCATTGAAAAGTTTGTTACTCATCTCAGTGGACATACATGATGCCTAAAAAAAAAAAAAAAAATGAACGTTGAAGGAAAACTACATGAACAGCATCAATATCGTCTGGAGATTATTTGGATTTTTAAGTTAGGAAGGAGGTCATTTATGACATTTTCATTTGCACTGATAACATCAGAATATAAAAAATGGTACAAATTTTATTACGGTAAAAGCATCTCGTTTAGAAGTAATTCAGTGCTATTGTACTTGTGATGCTAAACACTGCAGATTTAAGGACGAAAACACTAAATATGAAACTTCCACATCTGAACTCTACAGTATATCAGCCCGGAAACACTTCCAATTATCTGAAATTCAACAGCCATATTTGAAGCTGAAAAAATTCCGCTTTCGAAGAAAGAAATTAATAACAACGCTAAATGAGATAACACGTAGGATGAAATCGATTCAATGGTATAGAAGACTGGCGCTCGAGTCCGTATATGCAGAGGTCAGAGATCCTCTCCTCTGACGGCGGCAGACCCCGAGTTCCTTCCGCTCCAAAGAGTTTCATTTGATTAGAGAAGGGTAAACAACTGGGAAACTAAGGATAAAACGATTTTTTTTTGTATATAACTAGGGCAATACTATGCCCAATTGAGACTCCTAATCAATTATGAAAAATGGATCATTTTCATAGTATGATGGTTGGTCTGATATCTTTACCTATATTTACCAAGGTAATGTCACTCCGATAGGCAATAAACCGTTCTAAATTATTTAAGTATTCATTATGAAATATATATTATAAGGAAAAGTGTAAATATTTGTACTGATATATAATTTATAAACATCACTTGGATAATGATATACCCAGTTTTATTGGTCATGATTAGTTTTAAAAAAATCAGGTTGCTGGAGCGTCGACCTGAAATGTTGTGTCATGCTTAGATTAAGTGGATTTTTAATTTTTCATGAGTCTATTTGCGTTTTTTTTTTTAATTCATCCTTGTCGTGACTTCAAGGATAAAAATTATCGCCAGTTGTGAATTTGTGACGGCTGATTGAATCCGTTTTGGGTATAGTTGAAAACTTTAACTGTAAAAACTTCTTTTCGTTCGAAATAGCTAAATATGCAACTTCCTCAAAGGTATTAAATATTAATTTGAAACAATTATCTCAAGTGGCAGAGAAGTACGTGAGGGTGGTGGACATGTACGACGACAATATAACAGCAGTGAGATGTGCAGTAGGAATGACTGAGGGTTTCAAGGTGGAGGTGGGATTGAAGCAAGGATCGAATTTGAGTCCCTTCTTGTTTGCAATGGTGATGGACAGATTGACATGAGATTAGACAGGAGCCTCCGTGGACAATGATGTTTGCGGACGACATCGTGATATGTAGTGAGAGCCGGGAGGAAGCTGGGGCAGAGCTTGAGATGGAGATATGCACTAAAGAAAAGGGGAACGAAAATAAGCAGAAGCAAGACTCAGTACATGTGTGTAAATGAGAGAGATGACGGGAGAACGGTGAGGCTGCAAGGTGTAGAGGTGGCAGAGGTAGATGAATTCAAATACTCCGTTACTTTGTACTCCGTACGAACTAACGGAGAGTGTGGCAGAGAGGTAAAAAAAGAGAGTGCAGGCGGGATGGAATGGGTGGAGAAAGGTGACGAGTGATCTGTGACAGAAGGGTCTCTGCAGAAATGAAACGGAAAGTTTATGACTGTAGTAAGGCCAGCCATGTTGTACGGAATGGAGACAGTACCACTGACAAAAAGACAGGAGGCACAGTAGAACAATGGAAGATGTTGCGTTTTTCACTAGGAGTGACGAGGTAGGACAAAATTAGAAATGAACATATTAGAGGGACAGCACGTCTGTTTGGGGACAAAGCTAGAGGCGAGACTGAGATGGTTTGGACATGTGCGGAGGAGGGATGAGGAGTATGTCGGGAGGAGGATGCTGGAAATGGAGTTACCAGGCAGGAGAAAGAGAGGAAGGCCAAAGAGAAGGTTTATGGATGTAGCGAAGGAGGACATAAGGGTGGTAGGTGCAGAAGACAGAGTAAGATGGAGAAGGGTGATAGAGCCGAAATAGAACAAGAAGGGAGTCACCGAGACAAAGCGAGAAATTTTGAATGAGTTAACTTTATTCCTCATCCTCATCTCCATACACATAGTACATGACAGCTACAAAAAAAAAAAGAGGGTTGAAGGAAGACTGAATGAACTATTAATGGCGTTCGGAGATTTTTTACGTTAGGAAGAGGGTCATTTCTGACTTTTTCATCTGTATTGGTAGCTTTAGAGTAAGCAATTACTGCTAAAGCTTCCGTTTTATGAGTAATTGAAAGCTATTATACTTGAGTGATCCGAAAAACCCCATCAGTGAGGTCAAAAACACAAAATATGAGATGTCTATATAGTACTCTAAATTTCCTGGGAAACACTACCAATTGTGCGTAAAATTCAGAAAACGTTACTCAGGGTGAAAAAACTCCGCCTAGGAAAAAAAAATAATTAGTAACATGACTAATTGAGGTATTTCGTAGGATGAAATCGATTCACAGGTATTGACAGCTGGCATTTTATCGCTCTAACCCCAAATAAGTTCGTTTGGTTAGAGATGTTTAAACAACTTGGAAGTAGATAGAGACAGAACGAACATTATTTTCATCTCTAAAACCAGTGTCATCTTAAGTCTCTTGATCAAATTTCAAAAATGGAATATGTCGCAGTATGACGTTGGTGTGATATCATATCCAAATATACAAGTTAAATCGCTTTGAAACCAACAGATCGTTTAAAACAAAATTGTTTGGGTATTCTTACTGCGATATACAATTTAAAAACATTACTTGGACCATCATATACGCAGTTTTATTGTTCAAGATGGGTCTAAAAAGATTTGGTTGCAGGAGCGTCAACTAAACTGTTGTTTTTCTCATGTTGAGACTAATTGATTTTTTAAAATTATCAATGTCTATTGACTTTTTATTTTATTGATCATAGCTGATGATGCCGTTCAAAATTTACTCGAATCTCCTGATTGATGTAGGAAAATAAATAAAGAAAAGAATATTTCCGTATAATGAGTATTCGTGTTACACCATGAGCCACATTTCCTTAGTTAAAATCTCTCAAAACTATAATAACTCGTGGCAAGGAATATTGATGAGCTTTTGACTCTCACAAAAATTTATACGAGACAGTATAAACAAGAGTGGAATACCGAGAAATAGAACTAATTACCTTCTATAACTTTATTCATCTCCGCCGACTACCAAAAAGAAAAAAAAAATGAAGGTTGAAGAAGCACTGAATGAACTGTATTAATTTCGTCTGGAGATTATTAGGATTTTCATCTTAAGAAGATTATCATTTGGCTTTTTTTGTCTGTCGTGTAAATTCAGGGTAAACAAATGGTACAACTAAAACACTTGAGAGATCCGAAAAACAGCAGAGTGCCTCCAAAAATGTACTCTTAATTAGCTCAAACGCTTGCAATTGTATCTGAAATTCCGAAATTACTTATAAGGGTGAGAAAATTATGCCTCGTTAGAAAATAATTAGTAAAATGGGTAAATGAGGTATGACGTAGGATGAAATAATTTCACATTTAAAAAAGGACGTCTTTTGATTTTTTTAATCTCAAGGACGATCGTTTGATAGATTCCACATTTTTTAAATCTAATTAGGGCATTAAACTGAAATACTGAGCGTCCTGATCAAATTTTAAAAAATTTAATATTTTCCGAGAATGACGGTTCCTGTGATATTATAAATCAAATTTACCGATGTAGAATCACTTCGAATGGCAATAAATCGTTGAAAAGAAAATTGTGTTGATTCGGATAAATATAATTAGCAAAATAAATACATATGCGAACTGATATATAATTTTTAAACATTACTTGATCACTCATTTACACAGTTTTCTTCGTCATGATGGATCTAAAAAAAAAACAGGTTGCATCTTAGTCGACCTGAACTGCTGTGTTAGTCGCGTTGAGATTAACTGGATTTTTAAATTCGATGAGTCTACTAGCCGTTATTTCAAGCAAAAAAAGTAGTGCCACGTGAACTTGTTACAGCTGATAGCATTCGTTTTAATGATATTTGACAATTATTTTACTGGCGTGATTGCTCTAGAAAACTTTTAGGGGGCAAAATGGCTAAATATTCAAATTCCACAATGTACTGAAATTTCATTGGAAACACACCCAGTTATTCCCAAAACTCAGATGACATTCTGAGAAAGTGTAAATATATATATTTAATTAACAATATCTTTAGTCCTCATCTCCGTAGACATAGAGTACATGACAAAAAATGGAGGATGGATGAGCACTGAATGAAATGCATTAATGTCGTTTGGAGATTGTTTTGATTTTTACATAGGGGAGAGGGTAATTTGACTTTTATTTTCATTTGTAAAGGTAACTTAGGAAAGAAAATTATTCTTTTAACTAGTAACTAAAAACTTTTATACTTGTGATCCTGAAAACCACAAATGTGAGCGCAAAAAGACGATATAGGATCCTTCCACAAAAGTACTCTAAACTAGCTATGAAACACTTCCAGTTGCCTTTAATATTCACAAAACATTGGTGATGGTGAAAAAAAAAAAAATGCTTTGGAAAAGAAATTCATTAACGGTGTTGAATGGGGTAACACACAACATAAAATCGATTCACAAGAGGGCTGTCGTTTTGGTATTTAAGCCCAAAAAGTTTCGTGTGATGGGAGACGTCTAGAGAACTTTAAAATTTCAGATGCTGACATTATTTTTATCTGTACATCCTAGGCTTAAAAGTGGCATCTTCATCCCCCTCATCAAATTTAAGAAATGGAATATTTTCCGAGTCTGACGGTTCGTGTGATGTCATCATCCATATATACCAAGTTAAAATCACTCAGAGAATAAATCTTTCAAAAAGGAAAAGGTTTGTGTATTATCAGATATGAAAAGTATTAGTAGGAAAAGTAAATACATCGCCTTACTGAGATATATAGCTAATAAACATTACTTGGTCCTTCATATACGCAGTTTCAGTGTTTATAACGGGTCTAACAAAAGTCAGGTTTCAGGAGGGTCTACTTGTGTTGTATCTGTCGTGTAAAGATATACTGGGCTTTGAATTTACGATTTTAAATGCTTTCTTTTCTCTTTCTTAAATCGTCTTACCCATTACTTTAAGAGAAAATGTAAGGCCAAATAAAGAACTAGTTACTGCTGATATGATTAGCTATGGGGGTAGTTCAAAATTATTTTGTTAGTGATGGCTATAAAAACCTTATTTTTGGCCAAAATCGCTAAATATGCAGCTTCAGCTAATGCATTAAAAGCTGATTGGGATACAACTAGTTAGTGAAAACTCAGAAGTTATTTCTAAGGGTGAGAAAATCACCTTTAGGAAACAAGAAATCGACTGATACGTAAAGGGAGCAGGAATCTGATATTTCAAAACAAAGAAAATTATTTGATGTGGAGGGTCACCGATACAATCGTGTAATTTTGAAAGAAAAAGATTTCTTTTTTATCCGCAGTAGAGGAAACTTTAAAATTACATCAAGCTTCCTAGCTGAATGTAAAAAAAAAAGTATTTGCATATTATGAAGGTTAGTGTTACACCATAAGCCATATTTCCTTACATAAAATCTCTCAGAGTTGTAATAACTCGTGAGAAGGGATATTGGTGAGCCCTTGACTCAAACAAAAATTGAGAAAGTATAAATCACCATCGCAATACCAATATACGAAATTAAATACCATTTATCCACCTCCGTTAATATAGCAACAATAAAAAAAAAATGCAGTTACAAGGAACACAAAAATGAACTGTATTAATGTGGTTATGAGATTATTTGGATTTTTCCTTAGGGAAGAGGGTAATTTGGGACATTTTCATCTCCAGTGTTCTCAGGATATAAAAAATGGAACAAATTGTTTTGTTTCGGCAAAATCATCAACTTGAGTAATTCATAACTATTATACTTAAATGATGTTAAAAACCGCAGAATTAATGGTGAAAACACTAAATATGCAACTTCCACAAATGAATTTGAAATTGACGGATGCACTCCCAATTATCTAAAATTCTAAAATCATATGTGAGGGCGAAAAAATTCCGACTCGGAAAAAAAAAAAAAATTGTAACAAGACTAAATGAGGTAACTCGTAGGATGAAATCAATTCACAGGTAAAGTAGGCTGGCACTCGGATCCCTATATACAGAACGGTGCAGCGGCCGGGCTCCCTCGAGGATTTTTGAGGCGGTTATCTTCCGCTGACTTCTCACGACTTTCTCCCGCTGGCTGACTTCGAGGTGTGGCATTCTGGCCAGAGTGGGCTCCGTGTGCTTCACACTGTCACTGGCTTGAAGGTGGCGGAAGAAGGGGATAGCCCAAGGTCAACAGTGCACGGGTACTCCGCAAGATCGGCATCAGCTCTCCAGAGTGCACTGCGCCAAGGGTCAGAGATCCTCTCCTCTTCCGGCTGACCGACCCCGCGATATCTTTACTCCAAGGAGTTTCGTTTGATTGCAGACGTAAACAACATGGATTTTCGAGACCAAACGGATATTTTTATGTGTATAACTAGGGCAATAATTTGGCATATTGAGGTTCCTGATGAACTTACAAAAATGTAATATTTTCACAGTTTTACGGCTAGTGTGAACTATCCATATTTACCAAGGTAAAAATCACTTCCAAATGAAATAGTTAAAAAGAAAATATTTTGAGTATTAGGAAAAAATAAAAAGGAGTACTGAGATATATTTACTTGGATCATAATATACGCATTTGTTTTTTTTCATGGGTCGAAAGAATATCAGGTTGCAGGAGGTATGACATGAAATGTGTCTGTCACTAATATTAACTGGATTTTTGTTTTTTGATAGGTGCGTTGGCCCTTTTTTTTTTTTTTTTTTTTCGCTATAGGTCTAGCTTTAAGCATAAAAAGTAGTGCCTATTATTAATTTGGTGCGGTTGATAGCATCCGCTTTGGGTATTGTTGACAACTATATTACTGGAGTGATGGCTGTATAAACTTATTTTTGGGCGAAATAGCTAAATATGCAACTTCCCTAAATGTAATGAAAATTGATTGGAAACATATAATTATTATAAAATTCAGAAAACCTTTGAGTGAAAAAAAATCACATTTATGAAACATAACAAGAAATAGATTGACACGTAAAGAAAGCTGACACATGATGTGTTTAAGAACAATAATTTTCCATTAATGTGAGGGCCACAGACAAACGAGAAATTTTGGATGAAAAAAAATTTCTTTATCTGCAGTAAAACCACTTTAGAATTACTTCGAGCAGTCTAATGTAAAAAAATTTATACATATATTTGCACATTATGAAGGGTCGTGTTACACCATGAGCAACATTTCCTTAGGTAAAATACCATTTCCTCTGGCGCTTGTTCGTGCCTGCTCATTGGTTGTGGATTCATTTTCCTCCCCTGCATTAAAAAGAAAAATGTATTGCCCTAAATAGCACTGAGAATTTAAAACTAACAAGCATCCTTAGTTTACAGCCATTTATGTCAAAGGTTAATGAGCATCTTGAGTTGTATTGCCTTATTTATATCCAGGAATAACAATCGTATTGAGTCGATTCCCTTCATTTATGTCAGAGATTAAAAAGATTTTTCCCTGCATATATACGAACTTTGGTTGCTAATATGGTTTAGTTATTTATTTATTTAATTGTGGGGTTGGTGGAGGATTAGTGCCCCTCCCTGTAAAACAATTAACTCTAAGCCCTTGGCCACCCCGTTTGGGATACATGGCGTCTGGGAATGAATGAATGAATGAAAATCTCATAACTGTGATAACTGGCTACAAGGACTATTTGCGAGCTTTAAACTCGAACAAAAATTAACACGATTGAGTAAAAATACTACCGGAATACCGAGAGATATAAAGAATTACCATTTATAATTTTATTCCTCATCTATGAGAGCTGCAAAAAAAAAAAAAAATGCAGATTGAAGGAAGACTGAACTGTATTAATGTCGTCTGGCGATTGTTTGGATTTTAACGTTATGAAGAGTGTCATTTACGACGTTTTTAATTTGTAGTGAGAGCTTGAGGCTACGCAAATGGTACAAGTTTTGTTAATTGTAAACTATTGTACATGAGAAATCCTAAAAACCTCATAATAGAGGGCGGAAACATTAAAAACTTCCACAAATGTGTTCGAAATTTGCTATGAAACACACCCAATTGTATATTAAATTCAGGAAACATTTCTGAGTGTGAGAAAACTCAGCGAAAAAAAATAATAATCATCAATCACAAGACTGAGGTAATCCTTGAATGAAATCCATTCACTTTTAAAGAGAGCTGACATTTCAGTAGTTCCAGCAGAAAGAGGACCGTTGATCAGAGACGTGTAAACAACTTGAAAATATAGAAACAGAACGGACATTCTTTATCTGTATAAAAAGGGGTTTAAAGTGTTATCTTGAGCCTCTTGATGAAATTAAAAATAACTGACGGTTAGTGGGATATCATTGTCCATATTCGCTAAGGTAAAATCACTTCGAAAAGCAAACAGTCACTTAAAAGAAAATTGTTTAGGTTTTGATTATCAGATATATATTAATAGGAAGATGTAAATATATAGGCTGAGATGGACAACTTAAAAACATTACTTGTGGAGATGGGGGAGCGTCGACTGAACTGTAGCTTCTGTCGTGTTGAGATTAACTTTAGAATGAATCTTGTGGCTTTTTCTTTTAATCATCATATCTGTTACTTCATAGATAAAAAGTAGTGTCAATTGTATTCAAAATTTTTTTGCTGAATACATGGCTGAATAATTTTATTTTTGGGCTAAATTGGTAAATAAGCAACTTACACAAATATTAAAAATTGATTGAGAAAAACATCGAACTACCTAAGAATCTCATGATAGATTTCTGAGGAGAAAAAATCACATTTATGAAACTTAAAACGAGAAGTCGACTGACACGTAAAGAGAGCTGGCATCCTTTGTGCTTAAAAGAAATGTTTCAATTGATGTAGGACCGAAACAGCGAGAAATTTCGATTTTTTTTAATCTGCTGATAATTCAATTTAAAATTTCATTGAGCTTCTAGATGAATAAAAAAAAAATGCACATTCTGAATATTCGATTTACACTATAAAACATTAATTAAATTTTCAAGACTGATATTTCGTGACATAAAGCATTGAAGAGCTTTTGAATGCCAAAAAAATGACTAAGATAATGTATTATCAATATTGCAATACTGAGATCTATAATTCATTACCATCTACCACTTTATTCCTCAACCCCATAGACATACAGTGCATGAAAACTACAAAAAAAAAAAAAAAAGTGCTGATTTAAACAACAACTGTGTAAATTTCGTATGGAGATTATTAGGATTTTTACCTTAGCAAGAGGATCATTAAAGAGCTTTGTCATTTGTGGTGTAACGTCAGGGTAAACAAATGGTACAAGTTTTACTACGGTAAAAGCATCCCTTTTAGTAGTGCAAAACTACTATACTTGAGGGATCCTGAAAACCGCATAATGTACTCTAAAAAAGCTACTAAAACTCCCAATTGTACCTAAAATTTAGAAAATATTGATGAGAATGAGAAAATTAGGCCTAGGAAAAAAATAACAAGGCTAAATCAGGTATCATGTACTCTGAAATAATTTCACCTTTCATGACGGCTGGCTTTTGGATTTCTTCAACACAAATATGGTCGTTTGGAGAGATTTAAAAAACTTGGAAGTATAGAGACAATGAAAATTATTTTCATCTCTAAAACCAGTGTCATCTTGAGTCGATCAAATTTCAAAAATGGAATATGTCGCAGTACGACGTTCGTGTGATATCATTATCTTAATTTACAAGGTAAAATTACTTTGAAACCAACAGATCGTTAAAAACAAAATTGTTTAGGTATTATCATATAGGCTTACTGCGATATACAATTTAAAAACATTACTTGGACCATCATAAACTCAGTTTTTCTGTTCATGATGTCTAAAAAGATTAGAGTCATGGAGCGTCAACTGAACAGTTGTTTTTCGCATGTTGAGATTAACCGATTTTTTAAAATTATCGATGTCTATTGTTATTTTCTTCACCATGGCTGGTGATGCAGTTTAAAATTTACTCAAATCTCCTGGCTGATGTAAAAAAATAAATTAAATAAATAAAATATGAATATTCGTTACACCATGAGCCACATTTCTTTAGTTAAAATCTCTCATAACTACGATATCGTGGTAAGGAATATTGATGAACTTTTGACTCTCACATAAAAATTTATACTAGACAGAATAAACAAGAGTGCATTACCGAGATAGAATTAATTACTTTCTATCACCTTTTTGAACATATCAGTCGACATACTGTATAATGCATGACAATTACTAAAAAAAAAAAAAAAAAAAAAACGTTGATGGAGCACTGAATGAACTGTATTAATTTCATCTGGATATTATTAGGATTTTCATCTTAGAAGATTGTCATTTGAGACCTTTCTCGTTTGTCGTGTAAATTCAGGGTAAACAACTGGTACAAATCTTGCTACAATTAATACACTTGAGAGATCCTAAAACAGTTTAGGGAGAAAAAAGTAAGAATACAGCCTCCACAAATGTACTCAAAAATAGCTCTGAAAAACTTCCAATTGTAGATAAAATTCCGATAATATTTATATGGGTGGGAAAATTAGGTCTTGTTAGAAAATAATTCGCAAAAGGGGTAAATGAAGTATCACGTAGGATGAAATCATTTCACATTAAAACAAGGATGTCTTCTGTGCTGTTTAAGCTCAAGGACGATCGTTTGATTAGAGACGTGTCAAGAAATGGAAATTTAGTGATGGAATGCATATATTTTTCTTTTTTTTTAACTAAGGCATTAACTGGCATTTTGAGAGATCCTGTGATATCATTATTCAAATTTACTAAGGAAGAATCACATCAAAAGGCAATAAATAGGTAAAAACATAATTGCTTAGTTGATTCAGTTATATATTATTAGGAAATAGTAATTACATTGGCGTATTGAGATATACAGTTTATAAGAATCGACATTTTATTCTTCATGATAGGTCTAAAAGAACTTCGTTTTGCAGTTTAGTCGACCTGAGCTGTTGTGTATGTCGTGTTGAGATTAACTGGATTTTTAATTTCGATGAGTCTTCTTGCTTTTCTTTTAGTTCATCTTCGCCGTTATTTCAAGCTTAAATAGCAGTTCCAATTTTGAGCTTGTTTCGGCTTATAGCATCCGCTTTTGGGATACGTGAAAATCTTTTTACTGGAGTGATGGCTGTATAAACTTATTTCTGGGCGAAATCGCTGAATATGCAAGATCCTCAAATGTACTAAAAATTGACTGGAAATACACCCAATTATTTCCAAAACTAAGATGCCATTTTAGAGAAAGCATAAACTATCGCAATTCCGAGATATGTAATTAATTACCATTAGAAACTTTATTACTCATCTCCGTGGACATATAGTACAGTCGCCAAACGTTCCACCTGGGCCACCCAGCTGCGAGGAGTGGGCCGCGGGTGCTGCCAACAGTGTATGTATTTGTTCCTGTGCACTGTAGATGCTCGAGGAAAAATCGGAGCACCGACTCTTTTCCTTAGTGAACCATAGTCAGAGTCTGAGTTCATCCTATAGATGGCGGGGTTGTGCGGAGTTGGGTGGGGCGTGACAATTGGGAGAATATAGGCTGTCATTAATCATATGAATATTACAATTTAGGTTATTCATGATTATTACAAGGTAGTTTTTGTTAGTTTGCAAAAGTAACTTATTTATACAGTATACGGCGATAATGGCAGTGAAACACGAACTCGTCAGTATCATTGGAAATTTACTCTCGACTTTTAATATGTGTCTGGGTGGGGAAAAATGTTTCAGGAGTAAGTTGGCGCAGCCAGCTATATGAATCCGAGTGCATGGAAAGTTGTGTGCTATAAGTCTCGGTGACCAGGGCAAAAATCTGTTTGCTTATACTTATAAGGTAATATAATTACAATAATGAAATATAAATATACTATAATAAGTAATACAAGAACTCATTTGGCCATTGGCAGTGTAACCTGTGGAGACGGTGGATTCGAAGAGGTGCTTTATGGGGAAGCTGCGCATGTGAAGGCCAAGGCAGGCACTGGTCGCAGGGGAGGATGGCGGGTTGCGTATTTCCCAAGTCTCGCCCGGTACCGCTTACTGCTGGGCCAATATGAAGGAGAATAGCGCTTGGGTTATAGCGATAAAACCAGCTTGGAAATACTCATTCTCTTTTCCACCTCATTTTACACTACCTTAATCTGGGCTAACCTAATCTGGACCTAACCTAACTTAACCTAACCGCGCCCTTACCGATATAGTGAGAGACTCGGGAAATATGCTGGCGGGTTACGGTATTATATCACTTACAACTCTTTGACTGCCACTGTTTCTTGTTTATATTTTTCTTAATTAAAATAAAAACATCTTTAGTTATAGTTAACCAGTGATAAAATGACGACACTACAAAGAAAAGGGGCGATGGAGACGTATTTAACCATTAGGGCTTGTAACTATTTACTCTAGCATAATGATAACATGGATTTAACCAATATTATACACTCATACAATGCGACAATGACACTTTGAGGCTTAAAGAAAACATGAAAATGGCAAATAAATACCAATGGGGGAAAGAAATTTAACGGACGACCTAAGAAAGAAGACTGTCCTAGGCCTGGAACTGAGACCCCGTAGGACACAATGAACAGGCGCGGATCCAGAAAATGGATTGGGGGGGGGGCGATGCTAAAATTTCACAGGCTGACATGTCTCAAAACACTGAAAACAACTAACGTGCAGAGACATTGCGAAGGACAGGTGCTCAGGCTCGTAAAGGGCACTAGTTTCTACTATATGTTCGCATGTGCGTGTGTGTGTGTCTGTGAAAAAGTTCTACGAATAATTAAAAGCCTTAGAGAAAATATCTATTCTTACTGAGGTTATGAGGGTGAAATATTGTTTGATAATCTATGCCATCAAGCTGCCCTCAGGGAAATCGTACTATATAATAAATTTCATATTTGAATTTAGCGTGAAATTCTGCATCAGAAAAACTGCACAAAACTTCGATCCCAGACAAAAAGTAAAAATCGAGATCTGGACCATGATGTATTATCTCAAAAACTTCAAGTTCGATATTGACCAAATTTTGGTATATTGTAGAGCTCATCGATATATACCCACAAAAAAAAAAAAAAAAAAAGGCGATTGGATACTCACATATCAAGGGCTTCAAACCAGCTCTCACAGTTCTAGATTGTGGTCTTGGAAGGCTGAAAAAAAACGGACTTTCGAGAAAAAATACGATAACTTCTAACGGCTCCTCGTAAGAAAAAGAAAAAGAATGCATTTTTGTAATCTGCGTCAAACTCCATATCAAATGAGCACTAAATTTTAAAAATAAGAAACACTTGAAAAGTTCGCAACTTTCGTATATACTGAGGACATGCAGGTAAAACAATGGAGGGATAGCGTGGAGAAATATATTGGTTGGGAAGAGGACTGCCAGATGACAGGGGATATGTTGGCAATTTGTTTGGGGTATACTCTTATAGGAGTGAGGAGTCAGGGTTTTAAACATGCTCTTACATTACAATTAGGCTGCAAATAATGCAAACACATTGCAAACATATTCTAACATCGGAAAATGCTTGCAGACATGCTCTAACATTACAAATAGGTTGCAATCCATTGCAAGCACATTGCAAACATGTTCTATAACAATGGAAACCGCTAGTAAACATGCTCTAACACTACAAACAGGCTTCAAACCATTGCAAGCACGATGCAAATATGTTCCAGCACAGGGAAAAGTTTAACATTTTCTAACTCTACAAACAGGCTGCAAATATTTATTGTTTTAAGAGGGGCACTTTTGGAGCACAGGGCAAAGGGGCAGGTGCTCAAGCACTCCCAACACCCTCCCTCTGTACGTGCCTCCTGAAAACCAGAGAGAGAGAGAGAGAGAGAGAGAGAGAGAGACTGCAGAGTAGCATGGCAAAAATAGGCAAATGTGAGATGATGGTAATTTTTTTCTCTCGCTGCTGCTGCTGCTGCTGCTGCTTCCTCAAACCAACGTGGCGCGTCACTCAAGTGCCACAATGTAACCACACACACTCCACATTTTTGGGGGGCCCGGTGTGAGATAGTATTGTGACCATCATAGATTATTGACCCCAGTGTCAAAATACTATAGTAGAAAAGTGACCCCCCCCCCATAGATTATTGACTCACAACTGAAAGGAGTGCACTAATCAATGGTTGGTCTTTGCATGGCAGTGTGTTTATGAACCTAACCTAACCTAACCTAACCTAACCGACTCACAAAATCCCTAAGTCCTAACCTAACCTAACCTAACCTATCCTAACCTAACCTAACCTACTCACAAAATCCCTAAGTACTACAATACAAAATTTGAAAAAAGGGGGTCATGATTCTATAAAGGGGTCACTTTCCTATGGGTATAATCCCATAGAAAAGTGACCCCGGGGTCAGATTTCAACATAGTAATCTGACCCCGGGATCACTTTTCTAGGGGACCAATATTATATATGACACCGGGCCCCCTGCCCCCCCCCTTGGATCCGCCCCTGTCAATGAAGCATGGAACTGACAAAAGAATACAAGCGAAAGGAGAGCAGAAATTCAACTAGCCTACACTCGTTAGATATTGAACATCCGGTTGGCATAAGATAAGAATCACAGAAGATGCGTGTTAGAAAACTGGACATTTACTAAGGAACGGAAAGTAAACCACCGATTTCATATCACTAAGGGAACCCCCTGGTGAAATGATGTGGTATTCGAAACCTAGACGGTAACACGCCGTCAACCCACTCAAGCGGCAGTGTATTAGTGTCCTCTGCCGCCAAGGACACAATTAACTGAGGAGATCCGAGTGGGATGACATTGGCTTAGATAATGGATGAAAGCAGGTGTGGGACAAGAAAATCACGTGTGATATGAAACACACGATGGGGAAATACCCGACGGGCACACACTGTTACCAATTTGGAAGGGTGGCGTGCATTTTGCCGTCTGGTCCAAAACAGAGGCGCACATGCTTTTGGCCAAAGGCTGCTGGGGACTGGTTGATCTGGCATCACTGGTAAAAATCTAGAGGTTTTCATCAGTGGCTAGTGCCCGTAGGGCAATTTGCCCGTCGTGTGGAAGGGGCCTAAAGAGATCCGTGTTTATTAAGAACAGGAAGGCCAGCCAAACGGCTTTGCGCTATTGATCTTTGTTTCGTTTAGGCCTCAGGGTCTGAGAGCAAATGGAAAAATACAAAAAAACAAATAAATAGATTAGACAATAGACTGGCTGCAGGTCGTGGGCAAGTTTCATAAATCAATAGTTTTTCACTGACAATCTTCACAATGTAATTAGTTTTTCTTTCAGACTTACCCGGTGCCATTTATTAAAAATATATATTCAAATTTTGTGAAACCATCAATCATCGGCAACATGCTATATATATATATATATATATATATATATATATATATATATATATATATATATATATATATATATATATATATATATATATATATATATATATAATATATATATATAGTCAGCTCGATGACGTCATAGCATATTGCACGGGCGATCGGCCTGATGATGTCACAGATATGATGGCATTCACCTCTTGATACAGGGCTTAATCTTTTATTTTTACCTTGTTATGTTACATGAATATCATGGGATAATTTAGCACTTTCTTCATCCAAATGAAAAATAAAATTGACCAAAATTTCGACCTGCAACCAGTGAGAGGAGAAGAAAGAAGGATTTTGGAAGTAGGAAGAGTTGGAAGAACTTTGAGGTAAATAGTTCGTGTAAAAAAGGGCTTCACTATCCTTAAGTGGTACTGCTTTCGTCACTGCAGGCAATAAGCCTAGGCGAGGATATCATCATTACAGCACACCTGCCCATTCATTTGCAAAGAGTGACTGAATTCCTTATTACAAGAAGAACTATATGTGAGCGGTATACTGCATATGTTTGAAGTCATTCATTTGTGTCCATCGATTAATCACCGAACAACACCAACACCATTTCAAGCCATAGAAGGATAACATCACCTCTCCATCGCAATAAACAACAGCTTCCCCTTACTGTTAACCACAATTACCATTGATATTATGGAATAAGTTATGGACTTTTATTGTTAAGGACACGATTAACAGAGATGCATATAATGCATTAATAAATGTATTTAAATAACACACGTTTGTTCTCGGGCCTTCTTAAACCTACAACAAACAAAAGCACATGTAATAAAGGAAAAAAAAAAAGAGGCATATTTACAATAAGGATGACTACCAAGACCCCACATAGCCTATTTCATTACCTCATCAACTGTCCTAATACTGTGTCCAGCCGCCTTCTTTTTCTATCACTGCCCGCATCCTGTCAGGCATGGAGGCAACATGGTTCCGAACGATCATTGGCTTGTTCCGCAGCATTTCCCACTGAGCATGTGTGTGCGCCATTAGAGCGTCCTGTGTCCTCTCCACCTCTGGCTCCCAAGTATTTACCATATTGGCCCAGATGTTTTCTATTGGGTTCATGTCCGCCCCCTTAGCTGGCCAGTCTAATAGCTGGAGGTCCTGTCTACCTCGGAACCATTCACGAACAATGCCCGCTGTATGAACGGGACAGCGGTCATGAACGAAAATGATCGGGGCAGGAGGAAATGGATAGTTTCGCTGCTGCAAAGATGGAAGGAAGAAATTCTCCAAAATGTCAATATATTTGGCAGCAGTGAATCTCCCATCGATCTGGACGATGTCACCCACACCGTGGATACAAAACCAGCCCCACACGTTCACGGTGACGTGTCCACTCCTGGCCTCTTCATAGATGTTGACCCGATCGTATCTGCTGCAAAAAGAATATAACATTAGTGCTTACTTATAATTTAATCTTAGTTTTCTTTGTGATAATATAGATTTATAACTCCTGTAGGTTCTGTGAGTGGTAAAATACAGAAAGTGCTTCGTGTGCTTTTTCTCTGGCAATGGATTACCCATATCTTCCTCGCGGAACGTGACACGGACCATTAGTATCTCTCTCTCTCTCTCTCTCTCTCTCTCTCTCTCATAGAATGACGTCACAGACTGACGCTTTGATTCATATCAGTTTTCAGGGAGTAAGCCTTTGTAAAACATTTTTGGCAAAAGGTGTTTTTGCTAACAAGGAACAGCTCAGAAGATTAATTGAATGTTAGTGCATTTCAGTGGAATAATACTGAAGTCATTTGCCACTTTGCTCAAGAATAATAATCTGCTTGCCAAGTTCACTTACGCCAGTCTCATGTTCAATTACGCTGAACCATGCAGTTTTAAAGTGAATTCTTGTTAACGCAAAATGAAAGTTTATACTCCTCGTTTCATTCCTATTTCTTACCTTGTGGTAACAGGCCTCCATTTGTGAATTGTTCCATGGTTGGTGCTGTTAAAAGTTTTCTCGTCACAGAATATAACTCTGGACCAGAAATCCAAATTCTCTGCCACATTTTGACGGGCGAAGGCTAGTCTTCCTGCTGTGCTGGTCGTTTAAACTCTCCTTTTTGGCAGGAATTCGGTGACGGATACCAGCCTCCTTCAGACGTTTCCGCACCGTTTGCGGAGTCACATTTAGGTGCAGACGCTCAGTAATAGCCACAGCGTTCGTAAATGGGTTCTCCATCACCGCTCGTCGGATGTTTGCCTCATCTTCACGGGAGGTTAATCGTGGCCGGGGTCTTCTCTCTGAAAGAATATGCCATCATATATTACTTCTACCAAGTAAAATATTATAAGAAAGTTTTCTTTTTTCATCCGTCTATCTGAGGGACACGAACTATACGATATTGCTCTTAAATTAGTGTCCAGTTAATGTATTAATTTAAAGAGGTAGGACTAGCATCAGCCACTAGTGTCCAGTTAATGTATTAATTTAAAGAGGTAGAACAAGCATCAGCCACTGAAGGACTTTTTTTCATAAAAAATGCCGTTTCTCATTAACTCTGGGGTGGCTTAACAAGCTAGAAGGAAAGACAGTTTCAGTCAGAAAGTGTCCTCTTTCCATACATTTTTTAGCCCCCAACTTTTTTGCTCCTTCTCCTTCCTGAGCTTATCTCCTTATCCTGATTATCATCAGACTTTACTTCCACGCTTCGGTATCTAAATGCGGTCAGATTCCTCCAACACTTCTCCATTCATGGATATCTGACGATTTCTCAGTTCCCCTCCACTACTACACTTCATCACGTGCTCTTGCTCGCATTTCCCTTAATTACCTCCTCTTGCACACTCTAAAATTCTGTTACCAGTCTCTCTGTGTCTGCCACCAATGCTGTATCATTTGCAAACAATAATTGGCTCACTTCCCACCTGTTACCACTCTTACTACGTAACTCTGCTTCTGGTCCCATTGTTCTCGCTACCTCTTCTCTCAACTTCATCCATGAACATATTAAACAGCCATGGTGATGTCATGGAACCCTGCCTCAAACCTATTTTTTTCATTAAACCAATCATTCACTTTTCTTCCTGTCGACTCTAACACATGCTTTGCTGTCTCTATACAAGGTCTAGACTTTATAGCACGTAAAATATATTATGCAACTAACATAGCTTAATGCACTAAAGAAACACCATTCTACTCACCAAGATCATTCAAATTTCCAGTTTCCTCGTTTCTGTGTATCCATTTCTGTACCGTGGTGGGGGACACTGCAAACCTCTGTGCTATCACCCGAGATGAGAGACCGACCTCGTGGAGGGTGATGATCTGTGCTCGTTTTGCAAGTGCAGTTTGCTGACGGTTCATTGTGATGCCTGAAGGGTACTGATGACCGAAAATTCTTGGTGGATAGACATCACCTTGGTCGACTCTTGATTGGCTGACTATAGTTCATTTAGTCCGAATGAATTCTGTTCGATCTTTCTCACTGTAAATTTGTTGGCTCTTGATAAAAATTGATTAGGTAAATAAATGAATAAATCTATAACGGTCTCAAAGTCATATGTGATTGATGACATTTTCAATTAAAAATTACAACTATACGATACGAGACCCGCAGAGGGTGGCAGCTGGGAAAAACTCTACTCAAGATATTGTTATGCCTAAACTAAGCATTTTCTACCTCCAATATCTTCAATTCCTACCAATATTAATGCATCCGATATTGTTTTATTATTGCACCCAAGCGTCAGACCATAACACAAAACATAAAAGGAGGAATATGAGACGTCCATAATAGTACTGTAAATTTGCAGGGAAACATTGCTAATCGTATATGAAATACTCCTCCTCGGAAAAAATAATTAATAACAAGGCTAATTGAGGTATCTCGTAGGATGGAATCGATTAACAGGTAATGAGAGCTGGCATTTGATCGCTCTAACCCGAAATAGGATCGTTTGGTTAGAGACATTTAAACAACTTGGTAGTATATAGAGACAGAACGAACATTATTTTCATGTCTAAAACCAGTGTCATCTTGTCTCGATCAAATTTCAAAAATGGAATATGTCGCTGTACTACGTTCGTGTGATATCATTATCAAAATTTACAAGGTAAAATTGCTTTGAAACCAACAGATCGTTTAAAACACAATTGTTTGGGTATTAACATTATGGAAATACATCGGCTTACTGCGATAACCAATTTAAAAACATTATTTGGACCATCATAAACACAGTTTTATTGTTCATGATGGGTCCAAAAAGATTAGGTTGCATGAGCGTCAACTGAACTGTTGCTTTTCTTATGTTAAGATTAACCGATTATTAAAAATTATCGATGCATCTATTGACTATTTTATTTTATTCATCATGGCTGGTGATGCACTTTAAAATTACGTCAAATCTGGATGATGTAAAAAAAAATATAGAATATTTTCGCATTTCGGGTATTCGTGTTACACCATGAGCCACATTTCCCTAGTTATAATCTCTCAAAACAACGATAATTCGTTATTTTTGCCTTAATGACCAGAGGCTCTGGCCTCAATGGTCGATAGGCAAAAAAAAAAAAAAAAAAAAAAAAAAAAAAAACCTCGTGGCAAGGTTGATTAATGATCTCTTGAAAATTAATACGAGACTATTATAACTTTGTTCATCATCTCCATCGTCATATAATGCATGACAACTAGCAAAAAAAAAAAAAAAAAATGGTTAAAAGAGCACTGAATGAAGTGTGGTAATTTCATATGGAGATTATTAGGATTATCATCTTAGGATGATTCTCATTTGGCCTTTTTCATTTGTCGTATAAATAGTACAAATCTTGCTACAAAAACACAATAGATCTTAAAACAGCAGAGTTTAGGGGGAAAATGTTCTCCATAAATGTACTCTAAATTATCTCTGAAACACAACAAATTGTATCTAAAAATCAGAAAATATTTATATGAGTGGGAAAATTAGGTCTCGTTAGGAAACGATTAGTCTATCTATCTATCTATTGCCAGACGCCTCAATCCCGTTTGGGGTGGCCACAAACAAATCGCCTCCAAGTCGCCCTGTCCCCCGCCATTTCACTACCCTGCTCCCAACTCACACCCCCCTCTCTCATATACCTCTCCACCCCATCCCTCCATCTCATCCTCGGTCTCCCCCTCCCTCTTCCACCCTCCACCTCACTCACATACACTCTCTTAGTCAGTCTTTCACCCTCCATCCTCTCCACATGGCCAAACCACCTCAGTGTGTTCCTCACAACGCTTCCTATCACATCCACATCAACACCACAACGCTCCTTTATATCCTCATTCGTCAGCCTGTCTCTCCATGTGACTCCACAGGCTCCTCTTAAATAACTCATTTCCACTGCTCTCACTCTTGACTTGTGTCCTTCCAACAATGTCCAAGCTTCACTTCCGTACGTTAGAGTTGGTATCACAATACTGTCATGTAGTAACTTTTTTACTTCCATGCTCACTTCCCTGTTTTCTTATCACTGCTTTCAAGGAACCAGCAACCTTTCTTCCCTGCTGTACCCTTTCAAGCACTTCACCCTCCAAACCTCCATCCTTACTCATCACACTACCCAAATACTTAAACGTACTCACATTTTCCAATTCCTCACCATCCAACCTCGCTATACATTCACTGACTTCACCTCTCTCAAAGACCATCACTTTACTCTTCCCTACATTCACCTTTAGGTTCCGTTTCTTACACACTCTCTCAAACTCATCCACCAAGCCTTGCAGCCCCCCTTCGTCTTCACTCAACAACACAGTATCATCTGCAAACAACAGTACAGGGAGTTTCCAAACACTATCCTCTCTCACCAGGGCCACTCCAACATCCACTACCCTACCTTGTACCTCTTTTATTACCCCATCCATGTACAGATTGAACAACCATGGCGACATGACACATCCCTGTTTCAAACCAACTTTCAAAGAGAAAAATTCACTTAGTTCACCATCCACACGCACTGCAGCCTTCGCACCATCGTACATACTCTTCACAGCATTCAACAACTTCCCATCTACTCCATATATTCTTAACACTTTCCACAATCCTTGTCTATCCACCCTGTCATATGCTTTCTCCAAATCCATGAAAGCCGCATACAACTTCTTTCCCTTCTCTAGAAACTTTTCCACTAAAGATCTAAGAATGAATATCTGATCTACACAACCTCTTCCCTTCCTAAAGCCTCCCTGTTCTTCTCCAACTAATTTCTCTGTTCTTTCTCTAACTCTGTCTATAAGTATCCTACCATACACTTTTCCTATTATACTAAGAAGACAAATGCCCCTATGATTACCACACACTTCTTTTTGCCCTTTTCCTTTGTACAAGGGAATAATTATACCTGACTTCCAATCCTCCGGGACTCTACCTTCCTCCCAGGCCAATCTGCACATCTTCCACATCCATTCTACTACTATCTCTCCCCCATGCTTCAGCATCTCACCACACACTCCATCAATTCCTGGGGCTTTCCCCGATTTAACTTTCTTCATTGCTTCCACAACCTCTATCCTACTGATTTCTTCCTGTCTTCTCACCTCCCTCCTTCTCCCAGCCATTCCCCAGCCACTTATACTCGCATTACTTCCATCCTCTACGTTCAACAATTCCTTAAAGTGTTCTCTCCATCTGCTCACTTTTTCTCCCTTCTCCACTAGTAATCTACCATGTTTATCTTTCACTCCCTGCTAACTTCACTTCCACCCTGTCTTACTCTTTTCACTTCTCTCCAGAACATTTTCTTACAGTCCCTCCACTTTACACTCAAATTCCTTCCAAATTCCTCATCCACTCTCTTCTTACTCTCTCTTACTAATCTTTTCACCTCTCTCTTCCTTTCCACATATAACTCTCTCTTCCGCCTCTCAGCTTCTTCCACGCCCCTATTTCTCATCCATTCATTGTATGCTTTCTTCTTTTGTGCCACAGCCCGTTTCACCTCTTCAGTCCACCACGCTGTTCCTTGCACCCCCCTCCGTCTTCTCTTCCTTCCACACACCACATCACATGCTGCACATATTTCTTCTGTAAATATCTTACACACACCTTCCACGTCTCCCATCTGCTCCAATTCATATTTGCCCAATCGTTCCTCCACTTCTCTCTTATACTCTGCCTTTTTCTCATCCTCTTGTAACCTTTCCACTCTCCTTGCAACTACTCCTTCCTCTCGTCTTTCCCTTCTTCTATTCCTCCATCTTACTTGCATCCTAATTCTGGCCACCACCAAGTAGTGGTCAGAAAGTCCACTCCCCCAACCTCTATACACTCTTGCATCCTTTACACATCTTCGCATCCTTTCATCCACACACACATAATCAATCATTGCCTTCCTTTCATTCAGTTCATCACCCACCCTTCTCATCACTCGCCATGTATACCTGTGGATCATTTTATGCCTGAAGAGGGTATTGGCTATTACCAACCCCCTCCCAGCACAAATGTCCACTAACGCACTCCCATTCTCATCTATCTCAGCAGGCACACCCCACTCACCAACTATTCCATCCACCTTCACATTACCAACTTTACCATTCATATCACCGATCAAAAACACTCTCTCATTCCTTCCAAACTTTTCCATGCACACTTCCACATTTGTCCAGAACTCTTCTCTCACTCTTCTAGCACGATCTTGCGTTGGCGCATACACACACACAATCGCCCACATTTGTATTCCAACTTTCAACTTTACCCACACAATCCTTGACCCAACTGATCCATACTGTCTTATGCTCTTCTTCCATCTTTTACTCACAACTATACACACTCCTTCCTTTGCCCTCTCATTCGCATCTACTCCTGCACATATACCCCATCCATACTCCCATTCTCTCACACTTTCTCCTCTCCATTTTGTTTCAGTTATTCCACATACATCCACTTTCGCATCCTCAAGCACCTGGACAATCTCTCTCTCTTTCACCTCATCATTCGCTCCTCTTACATTCCATGTACACATTACGAAGTCCTTTGTCCGGTCCTGGGTCATCAACGTTTGGTCAGTCCTTGTCCGAGGCTTCTTGTTTGTTTTTTTAGTTAGTTGTTTTCCGGGGAGGGGCACTAACCCTCCGCCAACCCTTTTAGTCGCCTTTTACGACAAGCAGGGATACTGGGGGAGTATTCTTGAAAACCCCCCTACCCCCAGGGGTAAAAGGGGTAAATGAGGTATCACGTAGGATGAAATCATTTCATACTTAATAAGGGATGTCTTTTGAGCTGTTTAAGTCCAAGGACGATCATTTCTTTGGAGACGTGTCAACAGCTGGAAACTTAGAGATAGAATGCACATTTTTTAAAAAATCTAATTAGAGTATTAAACTGAAATCTTAAGCCTCCAAATCAAATTAAAAAAATGGAATATATTCCGAGAATGACGGTTCCTGTGATATCATATTTCAAATTTACCAATGTCGAATTACTACGAAAGGCAATAAATCGTTGAAAAGAAAATTGTGTTGATTAGGAAAATATAAATACATAGGCATACTGAGATATATAATATTTAAACATAACTTCATGATTGGTCTAAAAAATAATCAGGTTGCATCTTGGTCGACCTGAACTGCTCTGCCAGTCGCGTTGAGATTAACTGGATTTTTAATTTCGATGTCTACTAGCCGTTATTTCAAGCAAAAAAAGGAGTGCCACGTGAACTTGTTACTGCTGATAGCATTCGTTTCGGTGATAGTTGACAATTATTTTACTGGAGTGATTGTTTTTGAAAAGTTTTTTGGGGCAAAATGGCTAAATATTCAAATTCCACAAATGTACTGAAATTTCATTGGAAACACACCCAATTATTTCCAAAACAGATGACATTCTGAAAAAGTGTAAACTATCGCAATTCCTACATATATATATATATATATATATATATATATATATATATATATATATATATATATATATATATATATATATATATATATATATATATATATATATATATATATATATATATATAATTAACAATAATTTTAGTCCTCATCTCCGTAGACATAGAGTACATGACACATACAAAAAAAATGCAGGTTGGATAAGCACTGAATTAATGTCGTTTGGAGATTGTTTTGATTTTTACATAAGGGAGAGGGTCATTTATGACTTTTAATTTCATTTGTAATCGTAACTTCAGGAAAGAAAAATCGCACAACTTTATTTTTTTGGTAAAATTATCCTTTTAAATTGTAACTGAAAACCTTTATACTTGAGTGATCTTAAAAACCTCAAATGTGAGGGCAAAAAGACGATATAGGAACCTTCCACAAAAGTACCCAATTCTAGCTATGAAACACTCTCAATTCCTTTTAATATTCATAAAACATTGCTGACGGTGAAAAAAAAAAAATGCTTTGGAAAAGAAAATCAGTGACGGTGTTGAATGAGGTAACACATAGCATGAAATCGATTCACAAGAGGGCTGTCGTTTAAGTATTTAAGCCCAAAGAGTTTCGTCTGATGAGAGACGTCTAAACTCTAAAATTTAGAGGTGAAGCTGACATTATTTTTATCTGTGTACCTAGGGTTTTAAAGCGGCATCTTCATCCCTCTGATCAAATTTAATAAATGGAATATTTTCCGAGTATGAAAATCGATATATTTTTTAAAAGAACAATGTTTATGTATTGATTATTAGATATGTTTTAGTAGGAAAAAGTAAATACATGGCCGTACTGAGATATACAGCTGATAAACATTACCTGGTCCCTCATATACGCATTTTCAGTGACGGGTCTCACAAAAGTCAAGTTGCATGAGGGTCGACCTCTTCTGTTGTATCTGCTGTGGAGAGATATATTGCGTTTTGAATTTTTTTTATTTTTTTTTTATTCGTCCTATCCGTTCAAAAATAAAATGGTGCCAAATATGAACTAGTTACTGCTGATAGAATTATGTTTGGGGGTAGTTCAAAATTATTTTGTTGGAGTGATGCCTATATAAACTTAATTTTTGGCGAAATCACTAAATATGCAGCATCAACAAATGCACTGAAAGGTGATTGGGATACACCTAGTTATTGTCAAAACTTAGAATATATTTCTAAGGGTGAGAAAATCACATTTAGAAAACAAGAAATCGACTGATACGTAGAGCCGGAATCTGATATGTTTAAAAACAAAAAAATTCAATTATTGTGGAGGGTCTTCGATACATGCGAGAAATTTCGAAAGAAAAAGATTTTCTTTTTTATCTGCAGTAGAAGGCACTTTAAAATTACATGAAGCCTCTTAACTGAATGTTAAAAAAAAAAGTATTTGCATATTTATGAAGTTTCGTGTTATCCTTACGTAAAATCTCTCAGAACCCTTAGAACTAGTGAGAAGGGATATTGGTGAGCTCTTGACAAACAAAAATTAATATGAGAAAGAATAAACCACCATCGCAATATCAATACAAGAAATTACCCTTTTTATAACTTTATCCACCTCCGATGATATAGCAACAACAACCACAAAACTATGCAGGTACAAGGAACACAAAAACGAACTGTATTAATGTGGTCTGTCAATTATTTGGATTTTTCCGTAGGGAAGAGAGTTATTGGGACATTTTCATTTCCATTGTTTTCAGGATATAAAAAATGGAACTAGATGTTTTGTTACGGTAAAATCATCCCCTTTAGGGATATTTCATAACTATTATACTTTAGTGATGATAAAAACCGCAGAATTAGGGGTGAAAACACTAAATATGCAACTTCCACAAATGAACTTGAAATTTACTCGGATGCACTCCCAATTATGTAAAATTCTAATACCATATGTGTGGGCGATAAAATTCCGCCTCGGAAAAAAAAAAACATAGTAAGACTAAATGCGGTAACACGTAGGATGAAATCGATTCACGGGTATAGTAGGCTTGCGCTCGGATCCCTATATGCAGAGCGTTGCAGTTGCCTTGGCCTCCGCGAGGATTTTTGAGGCGGTTGTTTTCTGCCGACTTGTCTTAGGACTTTCTCCCGCTGGCTGACTTCAAAGTGAGGAATACTGCCCGGAGTGGGCCCAACGTGCTTTACACAGTCTCTGGCTTGTAGGAGGTGGAAGAAGGGGTGAGCCCTAGGTCGGCAGTGAACGGGTACGCCGCAAGATCGGCATCAGCGCTCCAGAGTGCACTGCGCCGAGGGGGGGAGATCCTCTCCTCTTCCGGCGGACCGACCCCGCGATCCATTCTCTCGGAAGTTTGAAAATTTCGAGACCAAACGGATACTTTTATGTGTATAACTAGGGTAATTATTTGGCATAATGATGTTCCTGATTAACTTATAAAAATGTAATACAGTGTTTGACAGTGTGAAATCTTTATTCAGATTTACCAAGTTAAAATCACTCCCAGAGGAAAAAAAAATCGTTAAAATAGGAAATATTTTAAGTATTATCAGATATATATTATTAGGAAATAGAAAATACATAGGCGTACTGATGTATATTTACAGTTTATAAGCATTACTTGGATCATAATATAGTCCGTTCTTTTTGTCTTCGTGGGTCCAAAGAATATTTGGTTGCAGGAGTTATGACCTGAAATTTTGTTTCTGTCGTACTGAGATTAACTGGATTTTTATTTCTTGATAAGTCTTATTTTTATTCACTTTGTCTTGCGTCTATTATTAATTTGTTACAGTTAATAGCATCCGCTTTGAGGATTGTTGAGTTATGGCTGTATAAACTTATTTTCGGGCGAAATTGCTAAATATACAACTTCCACAAATGTAATGAAAATTGATTGGAAACAACTAATTAAAAATCTCAAAAAACCTTTCTTAGAGTGGAAAAATCACATTCAGGAAGCATATAACAAGAAATAGATTGACACGTAAAGAAAGATGGCACATGATGTGTTTAAAAACCATAATTTTTCATTAATGTAGAGTCCATCGAAAAACGAGAAATTTTGGATGAAAAAGATTTTCTTATCTGGAGTAAAACCACACTAAAATTATTTCGAGCAGTCTGAATGTACATAGATTAAGTAAACATATATTTGCACATTATGAGTGTTCGTATTACACCATAAGCAACATATCCTTAGGTAAAATACCTCACAACTGTGATAATTGGCGATAAGGACTATTGGCGAGCTTTTAACGAACTAAAATTAACACGATTAAGTAAAAACACCCGCAATACATGTATGAGAGCTGCAAAAAAATAAATGCAGGTTTAAGGAAGACTGAACTGTATTAATGTCGTCTGGCGATTGTTTGGATTTTAACTTTAGGAAGAGGGTCATTTATGACGTTTCTCATTTGTGGTGAGAGCTTGAGGATATGCAAATGGTACAAGTTTTGTTACGGTTGAAGCTTCCGCCTTGAGAGTAATTGGAAATTATTATACATGAGTAATCCTAAAAACGCATAATAGGTGAAAATATTAAAAATTGAACTTTCACTAATTTGCTCCAAATTTGCTGTGAAACACACCCAATTGTATATAAAATTCAGAAAACATTTCTGAGTGTGAGAAATCCCAGTGAAAAAAAAAAAGGTATGTGACAAAACTAAATGAGGAATCACCTAGGATCAAATCGACTCACTTTTAAAGAAGGCTGGCATTTCATCGGTTTCATCCCATAGAGGACCGTTGATTACAGACGTGTCAACAACTCAGAAATATAGAAACAGAACTGATATTCTTTTTATCTGTATAACTTGAGCCTCTTGATGAAATTAAAAATTACTGAACATTTCCCCAGAATGACGGTTAGTGTGATATCACTGTGTATATTCCCCTAGGTAAAATCACTTCGAAAAGCAAACACTCGCTTAAAACAAAATTGTTTAGGTTTTGATTATCAGATATATATACAGTATTATTAGGAAGAAGTAAATACATAGGCTTATTGAGATGTACAATTTAAAAATATTGCTTGAGGGTTGGGGAGCGTCGACTGAACTGTTGTTTCTGTCGTGTTGAGATTAACTTAATTTTTAATTTTCGATGAGTCTATTGGCTTTTTCTTTTATTCATCATAGCTGTGACTTCATAGATAAAATGTAGTGGCAACTGTCCACTTGTTAAGGCTGATAGCATATTCTTTTTGGGGTTGTCCAAATTTTTGCTGGAGATATGGGTGAATCATTTTATTTATTGGGCTAAATCGGTTAATAGGCAACTTCCAGAAATATATTCAAAATTGATTGGTAAACACACCCAACTACTAAAGAAACTCATAATAGATTTCTTAGGGAAAAAATCACATTTATTAAACATAAAAAGAAATCGACTGATACGTAAAGAGAACTGGCATCCTATGTGCTTAAAAGAAATGTTTCAATTGATGTAGGTTTCACCGAAACTGCGAAAAATTTCGAATTAGTACCGGTATTGTTTTTTTTAATGTGCAGATGATTCAATTTAAAATTACATCGAACCCCTCGGTGAATGTAAAAAAAAAAATATTTGCACATTATGAATATTCGTGTTACACTATTAGACACATTTCCTTAGTTAAAATGTTAAAACTTTGATAACTCCTGACATGAAACATGGAGGTTCTTTTGAATCACAAAAAAATTAATGCGATACTGAGATCTATAATTATCATCTATAAGTTCATTCTTTAACACCGTAGCCATATAGTGCCTGACAATTACAAAAAAAAAAGTGCTCGTTGAAGTAACACTTACTGAAATGTGTTAATGTCGTCTTGAGATTATAAGGATTTTTATCTTAGCAAGAGGGTCATTAAAGAGCTTTGTCAGTTGTGGTGTAACTTCAATGTAATCAAAAGGTTCAGTTGGCCAAAGTGAAAGTGCAACCAAATATGCTGGTGTGTGGCGATATCTGGCAGCTGCTCCGTAGTAAACACTTATTTTTTCAATGGGTCACTCAGAATCTACAACCTTTGTAAGGATGCACGTGATTGGCTGAAGCGTTAAGTATCGGAACAAATGTATCGACCCTTGTTTATTATAAAATATTAACTACGTGGCAAGAAGTAATGTATACAGATAATGTCTAAGTACTAAATATGCAAGATGCAATTGCAGTTACAGTATAAATAACATTTAGGAATGAGTACAGGTTAACTTAAATGTTAGCATTCAGAATAGTGTTTCAGAAGTTAGTTTCGAATGATTTTGACTTTTGAAGCAGCCGAACCTGTCCGAGGCACATTGTCTACTGTAGTTGGTGTCGGTATTTATCGAGATGCAAAATTTCCTTACGAAATTGGCTAATCTGAGAGGTTAGGCAATTACACACTCTGGAATTCTGCAGTGTAATATATATGTGATATAAGATTGGCCATTCCAGTTCAATGTGACTAGCAATGAATATTTTGTAAATCATTTATGCAGTCTTATGATATTCCCTCAGTACGTTGTCATTTATAATTAATTCACTTTGGTTAAAGAAAATTAAATTTAAGAGAGAACAATTGCCTCCTCAGCTAAAGAAACTATCTTAACTATTCCCCCTACTATCATGATTCGTAACCGGATACGTGGTGCACTTTAAATACTTTATTGCAAATTGGTACTAACAGCAGCGAGTGTCCACACTATTAATCTGGTAGCCGGCTACTTGTAGAGCTCCACCGTGAGTAGTGGATCTCGACTTTGGGTAAATTACCCCTAGCGCAGTCACTGCAGTCATTCTGCATTAAAACAAATTCTTAAATTACCCCTAGCGCAGTCACTGCAGTCATTCTGCATTTAAACAAATTCTTCGTCATATATACGCTAGGTCCAGTGTCTACATAAAAGGATGTATTGTTTGTGTATATTATGGCCAACGATCCAAAAGTATTTAGATTGTAAAAAAAACAGCTAAGGTAGGCTGCAATGTTCTAGTAAGTCACCAAGGATCAAACTCGCTACCCTAAACCCGCACCCATTCACCCTTCCTTCGCCGCATCAACGTCCACTCGACAACAGATATGACCTACCTCAAATATTCTGATGTTCGTGTAGAAACTATAATCACCATCATCATCATTATCATCCGGACCTCCTTTCCCACCCAAAGGCAGGGTGAGGAATAGCAATGTCCAGACAGCCCAAACTTGCCCAGTCCAATGGGCCACGCTTCCAGTCACTCATCATTCAAGCCCCCAGGAATCCTGGCTTCATCGAATACGCCAAAAACATTCACCACATTCTGTAGCTTTATATAAACGTATCCGATTGAGTCAATAGATGTTTATAATTTATAGTTTATAGTTCCTGCCACGTTTTTTATAACATGGCAGAAACTATAAACATCTATTAAATGTTTGAATTTCGATATGATTCTGTGTTGTTTGCTTTCATTTCATAGTATGTCTACTATGAGGAGATTGCTCCAGTCGAATTGGAAGGGCCTAAAAACCATGCTCGGCATACCTCTTCACACCACACATTGCTCCCATGGATCCTTCCTCCCTTCTTATCTCATTATGGCGTAGAAAGGAGGGATACCTTTAACAAATATACAGTATATCCTCATGCCTGTTATTGCACCCATTTGTCCTGGGCATCATTTTTTTTTCTTGTCAATCATTGCGTATTTCTATGTAGTTCATGATACAGTAACTGTTTTATGAAAAGGAGGGTAGGAATAAGTATGTAAGAAAATTGTGAAATGACAAGATAGAGACGACCGGAATTTTCGGCATTTAACCTTACGTTATGCCGACACATGTATGCTGCATACTATTAATTATATAAGGCTAGCTAAACGGATTTCATCAGATAGGAGTTTGTGCTTAGTAATGCTGGACAGAGAATATATGAGAGCTATATCAAATACCAACACGTTCACCAGTAACTGTTGGACTATATTCAAATATGTGAGATGATTAACTACGGAGAACTAAAAGTACTTTAATATTAGTTCACCATCACAGTAGCTGGCATCATAGCACACAGGAGGAATAAATCGCTGTGATGAAGGATCCATACATCTCACCCACACCGTCATAGCGCGTCATGGCAGCAAATAAAGAACAACGTCAAGGTCACACACATGCCCTGCGAGGGAGGTTAGTGGGAATGAGAGTGGCCTATCAACGTGCGATATAGCAGAGGAACTTGGCGCACAGTATATCGCTGGCTCAAGAGGTGGGAGACGGAAGGCAACCTGATAGATCACCCTAAACCAGGACGGGTGAGGAAAACCACAACTGAGGAGGATCAGCGTATGAGTATTTTGAAACCCATCCACTCAGCGAAACTATGGCAGCTAGAGAACAGTTACGGCTGGATGTGTCTGCTGAGACTATACGGCAGAGGATGAAGGAAATGGGCTATAGCCACCGAACAACAGCGATCAAACCCAGGTTAACGGAACATCAACAGGAATTTCGGCTCCAGTTTGCCCAGCGTTGCGTGGAGAATGGTTTGAACCACTGGGGGAGTAGTTTTCTCTGACGAGAAAACATTCAGCTCCACATCTCATTGGAAACCTCACTGCTGGAGGAGAGACAATACGAAGTAATTAGAGAGAGAGAGAGAGAGAGAGAGAGAGAGAGAGAGAGAGAGGTTTTGATATATAGATAGATTTTACACGTGTGAACATACGAAATAAAAACCAACATATCTTTATACAATATATAACATGTCTTTAGGTATAAGGAGAACATCTACCGAATAGCTCGCTGCGGTCTTGTGACTTGCAACGTGTGGGGATGGATTTTCCTGTATGGGGTTGGTGAGATCACACGGATAGAGGGTAGGTTCACTTCAGGGAAGTATCTGGAGATACTTATGCAAGTGATGATGCCCTCTGTCCGCTCCTACGCCCTACCATATCCAGAGACCATTATCTTCATACAGGATAACAGCCTTATTCACATAGCTAGGGTAGTGAAACGGTATTTGAGGATCAGTGCCACGTTGATCTACCCTGGCCTAGCAACAGCCCTGACATGAACCCCATAGAAAAAGTGTGAGCTAACATTGTGAATATATGGTAGCCAGCGCAGGAAAGAACGCCAGAGCAGCTCATGCAATACATGACATCAGAGTGGCAAGTCTTGAGAAGGAAACCGACTCTCATTCACAACCACGTGACTTCCGTCCCAGAGCGCCTCCACAGTGTAATTGTGAAGACTGCTGGTTGGACAAAGTACTGAACTGTCCAGTAATATTGTTTCTTGCAACGCTCCCTTGTCATGCTTTTTATCGTGCACATTTAATAACTCTCATGCCGGTCGATATTTCTGTTTCCTTTCTAATGTTAGTAAGTAAAAATTAAATGTATTTATTAGTCGGATAATATGTAGGGGATGGAAATATAAAATGATTAAAGGCATGAACAGAAGGTGTATAAATAATAATAAATGTAATCCAGTGGTTTGATTTTTGAGCACATGGCTACACTGTGAATTACGAGAACGTGTTACAGACCCGATACACACTTCCCTGTAATTAAAATCTTAGAGTATCATTGATCAAAGGAAAACACAGTATTAACCTTCACTGTTCCTAAAGAACATGTAGGTATATTACACATTGCCAGCCTTCATAGATCTTGTTGAACTTGTTGGTGTTTGATATAGCTCTCAGATATTTTCGGTCGCAGTATTACTAAGCACGAACCCCTATCTGATGATATCCGTTTAGCTAGCCTTATATAATTAACAGTATGCAGCATACATTTGTAGGTTAAATGCCGAAAATTCCCATCGTCTCTATTTCGTCATGCCACAGTTTTCTTACGTAGTTATTCATACCCTCCTTTTCATAGAATAGTTTCTGTATCCTGAACTACATAGATACAATCGATGGTTGACAAAAAAAATAACTGATGCCCGGCAGCAATACATACAGGTGCAATGACAGGCATGAGGAAATATAATTGTTAAAGGTATCCCTCCTTTCCACGCCATAGTGAGATAAGAAGGGAGGAAAGATCGATGAGAGCAATGTGTGATGTGAAGAGGTATGCCGAGCATGGTTTATAGGCCCTTCCAATTCGACTGGAGCAATCTCCTCATAGTAGACATGCTATGAAATTAAAGCAAACAACACAGAATCATATCGAAATTCAAACATTTAATAGATGTTTATAGTTTGTCATGTTAAAAAAACGTGGCAGGAACTATAAACTATAAATTATAAACATCTATTGACTCAATCGGATACGTTTATGTGAAGCTACAGAATGTGGTGAATGTTTTTGGCGTATTCGATGGAGCCAGGATTCCTGGGGGCTTGAATGATTGAGTGACTGGAAGCGTGGCCCATTGGACTGGGCAAGTTTGGGCTGTCTGGACATTGCTACTCCTCACCCTGCCTTTGGGTGGGAAAGGAGGTCAGGATGATGATGATGATGATGATGATGATGATGATGATGATGATGGTGATTATAGTTTCTACACGAGCATCACAATATTTGAGGTAGTTAGGTCATATCTGTTGTCGAATGGACGGTGATGCGGCGAAGTGCACTGACATAGGGAAATGGAGGAAGGGTGAATGGGTGCGGGTTTAGGGTAGCGAGTTTGATCCCTGGTGACTTACTAGAACATTGCAGCCTACCTTAGCTGTTTTTTTTTTTCTTTTTCTAAATACTTTTGGATCGTTGGCCATAATATACACAAACAATACATCCTTTTATGTAGACACTGGACCTAGCGTATATATGACGAAGAATGTGTTTAAATGCAGAATGACTGCAGTGACTGCGCTAGGGGTAATTTACCCGAAGTTGAGATCCACTACTCACGGTGGAGCTCTACAAATAGCGGGCTATCAGATTCATAGTGTGGACACTCGCTGCTGTTAGTACCAATATGCAATAAAGTAAAGTGCATCATGTATCCGGTTACGAATCATGATAGTAGGGGGAATAGTTAAGATAGTTTCTTTAGCTGAGGAGGCAATTATTCTCTTAGCTAAATTCAATTTTCTGTAACTAAAGTGAATTAATTATAAATAACATCGTACTGAGGGAATATCATAAGACTTGCATAAATGATTTACAAAATTTTTATTGCTGGTCACATTGAACTGGAATGGCCAATCTTATATCACATATATATTACACTGCAGAATTCCAGAGTGTGTAATTGCCTAACCTCTCAGATTAGCCAATTTCGTAAGGAAATTTTGCATCTCGATAAATACCGACACCAACTACAGTAGACAATGTGCCTCGGACAGGTTCGGCTGCTTCAAAAGTCAAAATCAATCGAAACTAACTTCTGAAACACTATTCTGAATGCTAACATTTTAGTTAACCGGTACTCATTCCTAAATGTCATTTATACTGTAACTGCAATTGCATCTTGCATATTTAGTACTTAGACATTATCTGTATACATTACTTCTTGCCACGTAGTTAATATTTTATAATAAACAAGGGTCGATACATTTGTTCCGATACTTAACGCTTCAGCCAATCACGTGCATCCTTAAAAGTTCTGAGTGATCCATTGAAAAAATAAGGGTGTTTACTACGGAGCAACTGCCAGATATCGCCACACTAGCATATTTGGTTGCACTTTCATCTTGGCCAACTGTAAAAGTTTTGCTACGGTTAAAGCATCCCTTTTAGGAGTAGTGCAAAACTTTTATATTTGAGGGATCCTGAAAACCGCATAATTTAGGACGAAAAAAGTAAGTGTGCAGCCTTCACAAATGTACTCTGTATTAGCCACTAATAACTCCCAATTGTACCTACAATTCAAAAAATATTGATGAGATTGAGAAAATTAAGCCTCGGAAAAAAATAAGTAACAAATCTAAATGGGGTATCATGTCTCTATCTGTCTATCTATTGCCAGACGCCTCAATCCCGTTTAGGGTGGCAACAAACAAATCGCCTCCAAGTCGCCCTGTCTCTCGCTATTTCACTGCCCTGCTCCCAACTCACACCCCCCTCTCTCATGTACAGCTGGCCGCACTCCCGCAAGGGCCACAGCGTTGTCAACGCTGGCCAAGATATTTACTCTGAAACACTAGTAGAGAGATGCGTTCGAAGCATCCACAGCCAGTAAGAGAGAGTCGTACAGAGAGAGTTTGGGGGGGCAGTTTTTGTCTGTATTTTACAGCGTCCATTGGTTGGAAACGACAATAAAATAAAATACGATTAAAGTCTACAACTATGAATCTTGATCGGTTGTCTTTGTTTTGCAGTATAATATTTAAAGTTGATCTTTTTACTTTTCATGATGGCAAAAGTAACCGAAAAAAAAAAAAAAATTCTTTTAATAAATATTACACTTTTCTGTCGCCTCAACAATCGTCATATCTCGCCTCGTGTACAGGCACCCACCTACCCACCTCAAACCCGCTCCCTCCCTCAGTCCTGTGAATGCTTCGATCAGAGCTCACTACTAATGATTCGCGGTTACTATCTCGGCCAGCGTTGACAACACTAAGGTGGCCCTCGCGGGAGTGCGGCCAACTGTACCTCTCCACCCCATCTCTCCATTTCATCCTCGGCCTCCCCCTCCCTCTTGCCCCCTCCACCTCACTCACATACACTCTCTTCGTCAGTCTTTCACCCTCCATCCTCTCCACATGGCCAAACCACCTCAGTGTGTTCCTCATAACGCTTCCTATCACATCCACATCCACACCTCAACGCTCCTTTATATCCTCATTCGTCAACCTGTCTTTCCATGTGATTCCACAGGCTCCTCTTAAATAACTCATTTCCATTGCTCTCACTCTTGACTTGTGTCCTTCCAACAACGTCCAAGCTTCACTTCCATACGTTAGACTTGGTATCACAATACTGTCATGTAACTTTTTCACTTCCATGCTTACTTCCCTGTTTCTTAACACTGCTTTCAAAGAACCAGCAACCTTTCTTCCCTGCTGTACCCTTTCAAGCACTTCACTCTCCAAACCTCCATCCTTACTCATCACAGTACCCAAGTACTTAAACGTACATTTTCCAATTCCTCACCATCCAACCTCGCTGGACATTCACTGACTTCACCTCTCTCAAAGACCATCACTTTACTCTTCCTTACATTCACCTTTAGATTCCGTTTCTTACACACTCCGAAACTCATCCACCAAGCCTTGCAGCTCCCCTTCGTCTTCACTCAACAACACAGTATCATCTGCAAACAACAGTACAGGGAGTTTCCAAACACTGTCCTCTCTCACCAGGGCCACTCCAACATCCACTACCCTACCTTGTACCTCTTTTATTACCCTATCCATGTACATATTGAACAACCATGGAGACATGACACATCCCTTTTTCAACCCAACTTTCAAAGAGAAAAATTCACAGTTCACCATCCACACGCACTGCAGCCTTAGCACCATCATACATACTCTTCACAGCATTCAACAACTTCCCATCTACTTCATATATTCTTAACACTTTCCACAATCCTTGTCTATCCACCCTGTCATATGCTTTCTCCAAATCCATGAAAACCGCATACAACTTCTTTCCCTTCTCTAGAAGCTTTTCCACTAAAGATCTAAGAATGAATATCTGATCTACACAACCTGTTCCCTTCCTAAAGCCTCCCTGTTCTTCTCCAACTAATTTCTCTGTTCTTTCTCTAACTCTGTCAATAAGTATCCTACCATACACTTTTCCTATTATACTAAGAAGACAAATGCCCCTATGATTACCACACACTTCTTTTTCCCCTTTTCCTTTGTACAAGGGAATAATTATACCTGACTTCCAATCCTCCGGGACTTTACCTCTTGCTAAATGAGGTATCATGTACTATGAAATAATATCACCTTTCATGAAGGCTGGATTTTGAACTTCTCCAACACAAATAGGATCATTTGATTAGAGGCGTGTAAACAAGTTGGAAATTTAGAGATAGCACGGACATTATTTTTATCTATTACTACGGCATTAAAGTAGCATTTTGAGCCTCCTGATCAAATTTACTATCTATCTATCTATAGCCCGACGCCCAATCCCGCAAAGGGTGGCCGCAGACAAAACGCCTCCTAGGCGCTCTGTTACCCACCATTTGACTTCCCTTCCCCCAAATCACCCCCCTCCCTCCTCTCCCTCCCTCCACCTCACCTACATACACACTCTTAGTCAGTCATTCATTCCCCATTCTCTCCACATATCCAAACCACCTCAGTGTATTTCTCCTAATCTTCTCAACCACACCCACATCCACCCCACAACGTTCCTTCACTTCTTCATGCGTCAACCTGTCCCTCCATGCCACTCCACATGCTTCTCTCAAGTAACTCATTTCCACTGCTGTTACTTTTGACTTGTTCCCCTCTTGCAAGGTCCACGCCTCTCTTTCATACGTCAGGGAAGGGATCACAATACTATCATGCAGTGACTTCTTAACTTCCATACTCACCTCCCTATTTCTCATCACTGCTTTCAGTGAACCAAAAACCTTCCTTCCCTGCTGTACCCTTTCACGCACTTCATCCCCCAAAGTTCCATCCTTACTCATCACACTACCCAAGTACTTGAATGCAATCATATTCTCCATATCCTCACCATCCAACCTCACTGTACATTCTGTGACTTCATTCCTCTCAGACACCATAACTTTACCTCTGTTTACATTAACTTTCAGCTTCCTCCTCGTACACACTGTCCCAGATTCATTCACCAAACCTTGCAACTCCCATTCATCTTCACTCAACAATACTGTATCATTAGCAAACAGCACCACCGTAATCTTCAAATCTCACCCTCATTCATTAGAGCCACCCCGACATCCACTGCCCTACCTTGCACCTCCTTTACAACCCCATCCACGTATAAAATAGCCATGGAGACATCACACAACCTGTTTCTGTCCCACATTGAGATCAAAGAACTCAGCTTACCATCCACTCGCACCGTAGCCCTTGCTCCTTCGTACGTACTCTTCACAGCACTCAACAATTTCCCCTCCACTCCATATATTCTTAATACCTTCCATATACCTTGCCTATCTATTCTGTCATAAGCTTTCTCCAAGTCCATGAAGGCAGCATACGCTTTCTCTCCTTTCTCTAGATACTTCTCCACTAAACATTTTAAAACAAATATCTACACACCCTTTTCCCTTCCTAAATCCCCCTTGCTCTTCTCCAACTAGCTCTGTCATATGCCTAACCCTATCTATGAGTATTCTACCATATATTTTACCAGTCACACTAAGAAGGCAAATACCGCTATGGTTACCACATACTTCTCTCTCCCATTTTCCTTTATATACAGGAACAATTATACCTGATTTCCAGTTCTCTGGAACCCTTCCCTCTTCCCAAGCCAATCTACACAACTTCCATATCCACTCCACAGCAATCTCATCTCCATACCTCAGCATTTCACCACACACTCCATCAATTCCTTGGGCCTTTCCCAACTTGATCTTCTTCATTGCTTCCACTACTTCCGTTCGACTGATCTCTTCCTCCCTCCTCTCATCTCTTCTTCTCCCTGCCATTCCTCAAGCACATATACTCGCACTGCTCTCACTCTCTACATTCAACAAATCCTCAAAATGCTCCTTCCATCTCCTCAATTTCTCTCTCTCCAGCAGCATTCTATTATTCCTATCACTCCCCTATTATGTCCCCTTTCACAATGCCTTATTTTCTTTACCTCCTTCCAAAACAATTTCTTTCCCTCCATTTCACACTCAGAACTTTCTTACTCTCCTTCACCAGTATCTTCACCTCCCTTCTCCTGCTCACATATAACTTTCTCTTCTCTCTCATCTTCTCCCCTACCTCTACTCGCTAACCATTCACTATATGCCTTCTTCTTTTGTTCCACAGCTCGTTTCACCTCATCATTCCACCACGCTGTCCCTTGCACACCCTTGCATCTCCTCCTCAATCCACAAACCACCTCACATGCTGCGCCTATTTCTTCCGTGAATATCTTACATACGTCTTCCACCCCTTCCATCTGCTTTAGCTCATACTTTCCCAATCTTCTACTATACTCTTATACTCTGCTATTTTCTAGCAAATTCTCCACTCTTCTTACAGGAGCTGTTTCCTCCTGTCTTCCCTTTTGTCTCAACCATTTTCTCTGCAGCGTGATGGTCCGAGACTCCATTCCCCCACCCTCTCCGCAATCGTGCATCTCATTTGCTCATCCACACACGCGTAGACTATCATTGCCTTTCGTTCAACAAGTTCACCATCCACCCTGCTCATTACTCTCCATGTATACCGGTGGATCATCTTATGCCGAAAGTAGGTGTTGGCTATTGCCAACCCATTACCAGCACAGATGTCCACCAAAGCACTACCATTCCCATCTACTTCAGCTGGCACACCCCACTGACCAACCACTTCATCCACTCGTACATTCCCAACTTTCCCATTCATGTCTCCAATCAGAAGCACTCTCTCGCCCCTCTCAAATTTGTCCATACATGCTTCTACTCTCGCCCAAAACTCATCTTTCACTCTTGCCACTCGGTCCTCTGTCGGAGCATACACATACAATCGCCCACGCTTGTATACCTACTTTCATCCTCACCCATACAATCCTTGCACCCACTGTTCCATGCTCTCTTATATTCTCCTTCCACTTCTTGCTTACCATCAGACATACTCCCTTTCTTGCCCTCTCATTCTCATTAACTCCCGCACATATACCTAAACCATATTTCCATTCTCTCACCCTTTCACCTTTCCATTTAGTTTTAGTTAATCCACATATATCCTCAAGCACCTGAACAATCACTTCCTCATTCACTCCTCTCACATTAAACGTTCCCACCCTCAGAATCCTTTGTCCGTTCCTTAGTCAACGTATGGTCAGTCCTGGTCCGAGGCTCTTTATTCGCTTTTTTTGTTAGTTCTTTTAACGGGGTGGGGCACTATCCCACCACTAACCCTTTTAGTCGCCTCGTACAAGCAGGGAGACTGGGGGAGAATTTTTGAGACCCCCCCCTACCCCCAGGGTAGGAATATTTTCCGAGTATGACGGTTCCTGTGATATCATTATTCAAATTTACAAGGTAGAATCATTTCGAAAGGCAATAAATCGGTTAAAAGATAACTGTCTAGGTGATGATTAAGTTATATATTATTAGGAAAAAGTAAATACATAGGCGTACTGAGATATGCAATTTATAAGTATTACTTGGCTCATCTCTTACGAAGTCTTATTCATGATGGGTCTAAAAAAAAAATTCGTTTTGCAGTTTAGCCGACCTGTGCTGTTGTGTGTATGTTGAGTTTAATTGGATATTTAATTTCGATGAGTCTTCTGGCTTTTCATTTAGTTCATCTCAGCCGTTATTTCAAACTTAAAAAGCAGTGTCAATTTTGAACTTGTTTCGGCTGATAGCATCCGCTTTGGGGATAGCTGAAAAACTGGAGTGATGGCTGTATAAACTTATTTGTGGGCGAAATCGCTAAATATGAAAGATCCACAAATGTACTAAAAATTGACTGGAAACACCCATTTATTTCCAAAAATAAGATGACATTTTAGAGAAAGTATAAACTATCGCAATTCCGAGATATGTAATTAATTACCATTAGAAACTTTATTAACTTTCCTCTCACAGGTTACGCATCGCTACTCAGTTACCACAACTACCAGTGTGGGAAGCCGTCACATGTGTATCTGCTGAGACGACGTCGCCATGCGTGTTTGCTGAGACAACGCCACGCCAATCAACGTGTGACTGACAACAGGCTCTTCTCACCCACTACTCATTACTCATTATTCACATAGGTCCTACTCCTACTCATTTATTTCCTCAGTATTGAGTGTTAATTCGACGTTTTATGGTGAGCTTCGCCTGTGACTAAGCTGTTAACCACTACACTCATCAGGCCATGGAATTTCCTAAGTAATATCGTCCATCACCACAGCCCTAGAATTATCGAGAGGAGATTTTCATTCAACTCTGCATTTATCTTCCGAGATCGGCAGTTGCTTCGACATGCCTCTCCGATCTGTATCAAGTGGGTGTAATTATACTTACTCATTTCTTAGTGCTAAAATTAGGTAAATTCAACTCCTTTACTTATTTTTATATATACACATACTCACTATCATTTATTACAACTGATTTACTCATCTATTTAGTAAGGACATAAACAAAAGACGTATTTCATAACACCATACCTTAGCAACATGAATTATTTTTAGCTAAGTGATATGACAGGAATATTTTCGCCCCCACCCGTGTTAATACCGGATGATACACAGTTAGCGCCCATTGCGGATACAATTAGGAAAGCACCAGGGCAACACACCCGTCCTACAAAATTCACCACAAACTAAAGATAAAGAAAAACATACGTCAGTTCTAGATGATGAGTGGCAAACCCCCTCCGATGTAGCGAGTGGGTACTTAGTCTCTGCCTTGCATACCTATGAAAATATACTCGGTATAATTCATCGTTCAGGGAAAATCTATTCCACTATTCGACGAAAAACAGAGCAACCAGTGAAAATGAATACCACAGATCAAACAGATATTCGTTTATCATGAGGATAAAACTGCCCCGAAATTCTCTGGCACAGAAAAAGATAGCATTGACGTCATTTCATTGGTCAATCAGTGCGAACTGATCTTCATTAAGAGGCATATTAAAGATGAACAAGAGAAAACTGCTATTTTTTCCTCTTGGATTAGGAAAGATGTCCAGCAGGAGACTTGCTAAGGTCAGATAAGCTCCTGAATTTTTGAAGAAATTTTCTGGAGGCATGAACTTTTTGCCAGGTATAATCCCAGAATTACATAAGATTGTAGATCTTGTAAGAGAACACACTACAAATCATGTGCTCAGTGAAATAACTGCTGATGTCTCCACAATCAAAAGAACATTATTAGCTGCCTTAGAAAACTCAAACTGGATAACAGGAGATGGAAAGATTTCCGCAGACCTCGTCGTGGACATCATTGGGTATGTAGCTGTAACAAATTAAGTTCTAATGGTATTCACACCACTGACGATAAAATACAAGCAGAGAGATTTTCCTGAACTCACTACGAATGACGAAGTTCGGCAATTTTAGGTCTAGCTGAGTAGGTCATTCGTACCACGATTCTCTCATATAGCCTTTCCTCTATTCCAACTACTCAAAAAAGATGCTCTATTCCAATGGGAAGAAGAACAAAAACAAGCATATAACAAATTAATAATTAAACTAACAAATGCACCTATATCCGGATTTCACAATATCATTTATTTTATGTACAGACGAATCAGTTAAAGGATTGGAGACTGTACTGATGCAGGAAGATAAAAGAGGACAGAATCAACCAATTACATTTGCCAGGAGACAAACAAAAGGTGCAGAGAAAAATTGCACACACAGTGGTTTTTGCATTACACAAGTTTCGAGATTTGGTATATGCTTACTAAATACAGTTATTGACCGACCACAAACCGTTAGTGGGTATGCTTAAAGAAAAACTCCTCTCTGGGAGGAGAGCAAGAAGGAAATGTACAGTCGAAAACTACAATGTACAGCTCCGTTCAGAAGTTCGTACTACACCCAAAGTGGAAGGCACAAGCCTCGGTCCACTCTTTCTGGACGACATGTTAATACGCCGAACCGCTCGCCACCACAGACAGAGCAGCAAGTACCGGAACAGTTTCAGTCACACGACGAATGCGAAATTTGAGATGAAACGGATATTTATACAGGTATTGGCAAGTATTATTACATTAATGAAGGAAATACGTGGACATTATGCGGTTGTGATGAAAATATGTATACAAGTAATAAGTTACAATACACAAATAAAGGGAAATGAAGAAGTCTGATATGAATCAGTAAGTGATTTATGTGCTATTCTCCCACTGAAACACACACACACACAAACACAAACACACATACACGCACACACACACACACACACACAAACACACATACACGCACAAACACACACACACACACACAAACACACGCACACACAAACACACACAAACACAAACATAAGAACATCAACAATAACAAAACAGCCACCACCACCACAGTCTCTGCCACTTGCCACCCACCACAACCAGCCACCACCACGAACGCCGCCGACGCCACCACCCATCACCACCGCCGCCACCCACCAACACCCACAACCCACCACCACCGCCGCCGCCGCGACCACCGTCCACCACCACCGACGCATTAACAAATGGCATAATTATGGAGGAAAGACATTGCAATAGTTTACTTCATCCGTCCTGTTTGTGTGGGAAGGCCAAGGAACACATTATATTTGTTACGTGTGAGTAATCTTGCATGTAGTAGGTGGATAATATATAAGCATAATTATACGGAGGTTTTCAGACAAAAATAGACAATTTTATTTTTATTTCTATTTTTTAGTCAAGAGAATATACAGTATATGTATATATATATATATATATATATATATATATATATATATATATATATATATATATATATATATATATATATATATATATATATATTGTCACGGGGTTTTTATGATATCAGTTTTTAAAAATAAATGCTTAAATATTTTTTATCAGGTTCTTGCCGATGCTTAAACTCCTAGGTGGCACAACGGATTTTAAGTTAATACAACAAGACTGGTCTAAGTACCAGTTATGAATGGTAAAACGTGTATGCAAGCTAGGAGCTATGTGGGAAATAAGCTTAATTATGGAGAAATGAAACAAGTTTTCTTACATTAAGCTCAAGAAAAAGAACAAATTTATTGATTACAAAAAATAAATTTAACGTTACATTTCAAATCAAATCAATGAGACGCATTCACTCACTCACACAAAAGCTAAATACTTACGCCTAGAAAAAAAACACCTTAACTAAACTCTTAAGACTACAAAATACAAAAAGGAAATACTATAGTCGATGAATGCTTTGTATCACCAAGGGGTGGGAGTTTGGAGAAACCGTAGTCTGTGGAGCTTGGGTGCTAGCTGACCTCTCACACTTCTGGAGCACAGGACCTCTCTCCGTCAAAGCCACAACTAGACTGACCAAGTCGTGGGAAAGAAAAGCGGAGCACTAGGCCGCATTTTCTAACGGTCGAGTGAGCGAAACGCGCCCAAAACAATCGCTCGGCGGAAGCGCTAATGTCTCACACAGAGACGATCACGTATGACAATGAAAGATTGATTTGACAAAGCTTCCGTCCGAATGAGCGGTTAACTGAACGATAACCAGTAAGTTTTCCACTAATAGTTCGTGGCTTCTCACAAAAGGGAAATGTCGCGAATTGATTCGTGACATATATATATATATATATATATTGTTACGGAACAGAGAAAACTGTCCCGCAAAGTTCCAGGTTCAAAACAAAGAGTTAGGTAAAATTACAAGTTAAAGTTTAATGCTCAAACTAACAACAAAACATTCAGGACTCATAAGGATAAGGTAATGGCAAAAAACAGGTTAAATATATGGTTAACTGCAATAGCCTCTATTAACACAAAATTAGCAAGAGTAAATTTATCTAAGTCAGCCCTGTTAAAATGAGATACCAGATAATTCTCAGTGAATGCCAGATATATTATTACAGATACAAAATATTATTAATGATGGTTGACAACAAGAACCTTACATAAATTACAAAAAAACCTCACCAGACCTACAAATTAACAACCTATGCTATACAGTACAAGAACAAAATGCAATAACACATACTCAAATTACACAGCTGCTAGATGGTTGGAGACTTCCTGAGCACTCACAATAATAATAACGGTACAGGGGAGGACAGATGTGAACAAAATGAGGAGTAAATCTAAGTGGCAATAATGTAGAGACTGAGCTCATTATATAGGGGCTGGCAGAGCTTGATACAACTTATAAGAAGGACGCGCAAATGAAGCCATGGGGACAAAGAGTTGACAATCCCGCTCTGAACAATAGAAAGAACGACTTTACTATAACGGTAGAAGGGGGTGACTGAGGCAGAACACGCTCGTGATCAAACATGCAGCATACTGTGCGTTAAAATTACACAAAGGATGATGAAATCATAGGCTATGTAACGCCTCCCCACAAAGAAAAAGAAATTTACAAAGGAAATTTCTTATTACTCTAAAACAATCTGTCTAAAGTCTAGATAAGCAATCTGCAATAACATTTTCTTTCCCCTTGACATGTTGTATGTCTAATGAATACTCCTGAAGAAGCAGACTCCATCTTGTCAATCTCTGATTTTTATCTTTAAACTTACTAAGGAATTTCAGTGGGTTATGATCGGTATAAATGACTATGGGGTCAAAACCAGAACACAAATAAAATGAAAAATGCTGTAAACCCAAAATCAAGGCCAAAAGCTCTTTCTCAATAGTTGAGTAGTTCTTTTGAGATGAAGTGAACTTACTGTAATAAGGTACAGGGTGTTCAAAACCCTGATCATTCTCTTGCAGCAAAAAAGACCCAGCTCCTGTATCACTTGCATCAACAGCCATCTTAAAAGGCTTAGCAAAATTTGGAGTAGCGAGCACTGGCTGACTTAATAGGATAGTTTTAAGTTTGTTGAAAGGGGATTCACAGTTATCGGTCCAGACAAATTTAACTCCCTTTTTCAGTAGGTCTGTAAGTGGTGATACAAGAATTGAAAAGTTAAGAACAAATCTCCTGTAATAACCTACCATTCCCAAAAATCTTTGTAGCTCTTTCCTAGTTTTAGGTCTGGGAAGATCACTTATAACCTGAACCTTAGCTGCTGGCGGTGCAACATATCCATCACCAATTACGTACCCAAGGTACTGAACTTTAGCTTGACCAAACTCACACTTTGATAAATTAGCTACAAGATTAGCATGAACCAAACGCTCAAGAAATTTACTGACATGGCATAGGTGATCTTTCCAGTTGTCACTGAAGATTAATACATCATCAATATAAACAACACACCCTGCCAAACCCTCTGTTACAACATTCATGAGCTTCTGAAATGTGGCTGGTGCATTCTTCATACCATATGGCATTACTGAACATGCAAAAGTCTTTCCTAGTGTTACAAAACATGAGATCTCCCTAGCACGTTCAGTCATAGGTACTTGCCAGTATCCCTTTAACAAATCAAACTTACTTATGTACCTAGCCTTTCCGATCTTGTCTATGCAATCTTCCACACGAGGGAGAGGGTAAGTGTTTTGGTTATCTGATTAACACGTCTGTAGTCAATGCAAAGCCGCTGTGACCCACCTGGCTTAGGGACTAAAGTGACAGGAGAACTCCACTCGCTCCGACAGGGCTCAATCATCTTGTGGTCCAATAGGTAGCCAAGCTCCTTCTGGATGAGAGGAACTTTCACTGGGTTCACACGGTAAGGAGGCAATTTAATTGGCTTTGCGTCTCCAACATCGACATCATGCATCAACACAGTAGTTCTTCCTGGAGTGGCACGGAACACTTGCGGGTACTCCTGCAGTAATGCCGAAAACTCCTGCCTTTCCTCGGGAGGTAGATGAGAAAGCTTAGTCTGGAGATCATTCATGATATCAGGATTCTTCCCCAAACTATCACTCATTCTCATATTGCATGGGAGAGCTTCACTTGCAGACTCGGGTGGAACAGCTACAGTGTATACTGGATTATTTTCGTCCCGCCTGCGATATAACTTTAGCATGTTGATGTGACATAGTTGCTTGTTCTTTCTACGATCTGGTGTGGCGATGACATAGTTGACATCACTGAGTTTCTTCTCCACGAAATAAGGACTTGAAGAGGTTGCCCATGCACTGGTAGCAGAATCAAAACCTGATCTCCTGGCTGAAAGTGGCGTAACCTGGACTTCTTATCATACCAAGTCTTCATCTTCTCCTGAGCAGCTCCTAAATTCTCTCGCGCCAGCTGTAAAGCAGTGGACAGCCGTTCTTTGAACTTCATCACATACTCCAGCAGGTTGACGTCATCTTCCTCCGACAGCCAGCATTCCTTGAGTAACTTAAGGGGTCCTCTTCATGGCCAAACAGTAGTTCAAAAGGTGAGAAGCCCAGTGATTCATATGGAGATTCTCTTGCAGCAAACACAACAAATGGAAGACCTTTATTCCAGTCTTTCTGATGTTCCAAACAGTATTTCTTGAGCATCGATTTGAGTGTTTGATGATATCTCTCCAATGCTCCTTGGGTCTGGGGATGGTAAGCCGAAGACGTGATCTGGATGATGCCCAACTCTTTCAGAGACTGTTTGAAAACATTTGACATGAAATTACTTCCCCGGTCTGACTGTACCTCCTTGGGCAGACCAAACTTTGTGAAGATCCCCAGCATTTCCTTAACCACGTTCTTTGCTGAGATATTTCTATGTGGAATGGCTTAAGGATAACGAGTAGCCATATCAATCAGGGTCAACACATAAGAAAATCCTGAAGAAGTCATAGGAAGAGGGACCACAATATCCACCAACACACGGGTGAATGGCGCCTCAAAAGGAGGAATGGGAACTAGAGGTGCAACCTTTTCGGTCTGATTACACTTCCCCACAACTTGACAGGTGTGACATGACTTACAATACCAGGAAACATCCCTGAAGATACCTGGCCAGTAGAAGTGTTTCAAAATGCGTGCAACAGTCTTCCTCACTCCAAGGTGTCCTGCCAAACTGGAATCATGAGCCACTCGAATGATATCCTGCCTACAAACACGAGGGATGACAACTTGATGTACAACCTCCCATTCACAGTCGGCTGATGCTGTTGGGGGTCTCCACTTCCTCATAAGTACTCCTGACTTTACATAATAACAAGTAGAAGCACCGGCTGACCTTCACTGGAAGCAGAGTTAGCTAGACCTTTCAACTCAGGGTCAGCAACCTGCAACTCAACCAACTCTTGAGACAAATTATCAACACTACGGGGTACTGCCTCATCTGGTGAGTGGTCCAAATTAGCAAGAAAAGTGTCAGCTAGGATATCATCATCATTATCCTCTAAATCACCAGTAACTTTAGACATCACAATCCTGGGTCGCAGCCACTGGCTCACTAGACAACTGAGGAGCTGGACACACGACTTCCACCAATATCATTTCCAAGAAAGTTACACCTGACACTGGGAGTGTCTCAACCAACCCAACCATAACGGAACCATTAACAAAACCAGACTCTAAATTCACTCTGCACAGAGGGACAGAGAAGTAATTATTCCCTACACCTTGTAAGATTACAGTTTCATCAGAGGAATTAACATTAGAGCCTAGAACACTGGTCAGCATAAGGGATTGGCAAGCACCTGTATCACGATATATTTTAACTGATTTCCTGTCATTACTGTCCAGAGGACTGACAAAACCATCAGACAGGAAATTAGCACATGAACTCTTGAGAGTGTCACCCACGTTACTGCTCAAAAGAGGAGCTCCATCATGAGAATTTAAGTTACCCCTCAAAGCAGGTTCAGTTAACTCAGTTAAAGAATTCTGGGAACTCTCAAGAGTGGACACTAGACCAATTGACTGAATATTTAAAGACTCCTTTTTGTTCACATCACGCTGTCTCCTGAAACATTTCTCCGTAGTATGACCAAGCTTACTACAATAAGTACATTTACTTTTGTGAAATCTAGAGGTGAAGCTGGTATTTACTTCCTGAGAAACATCATCTTTATTCTCTTTCCTGTTACCTGTACTCTGAGTAGAGGCAACGTACTTACTCTCAGCTTTCCCTTTTTCTTTATAATATCTCTTGTGAGTGAGAACATATTCATCAGCTAAAACTGCAGCATCAGACAAATTATCTATTCTTTTCTCATCAAGATATAGGCTTACATCTTTACTAATACACCTTTTGAAGTCCTCCAGCAAAATCATCTGCTTAAATTTACCAAAATCAGAGTCCACATTCTTAGAATTTAACCACTGCTCTAACAGATCTTCTTTGATTTTTGCATACTCAACATGGGATTGCTTATCTTGCTTGTAAGTTGTCCTAAATTTTACTCTATAGGCTTCAGGAACAAGCTCTTAACTACATCATAATTATCAGATTGATCCTGAGGCAAAGATGCATAAGTTACTTGAGCTTTACCGGTGAGAACAGTTTGAAGGAGTACTGGCCAATACTTTTTGGGCCAATTAAAACCTTTAGCTACCCTCTCAAACAACTGAAAATACTTTGTTAAATCAAATTTATTAAAAGGAGGGACAAGTTTAACATTTTTAGCCACATCAAAATCATCAGAGCTAGATGATTCAGTTCCACCTTGTTTCATGCGATACTCATGGTCTGCCTGAATCCTGGCAAGTTCAACTTGCGCCTCAGCCTCCTTAGCACGAGACTCCGCCTCCTTAGCCTGAGCCTCCTGCAGGGCTAGCTATAACTTAGCTAATTCAATCTGCGTTTGCTCATTTGGAGGAGTTACATTAAACAAGCTTTCATTAATCATGTCAACAATTTGATCTTTAGAATGATGAGAGCGAACAGCAATTCCCAATTGTTGAGCAACAAGCTTAAGTTCATTCTTTGTTCTGTTTTCTACATCACTCACTGCACATTTGACAAAAAATCTTTGGCTTCATCAAGTGTAGTAATAGTAGACATCATGAATAAGTAACAGTCACACAATATCAAGCAATATCCTTATGATAATATCCTGAATATCCTGATAAGAGGTCGCCAAATTTATGTTACGGAACAGAGAAAACTGTCCCGCAGAGTTCCCGGTTCAAAACAAAGAGTTAGGTAAAATTACAAGTTAAAGTTTTAATGCTCAAACTAACAACAAAACTTTCAGGACTCATAAGGATAATGTAATGGCAAAAAACAGGTTAAATATATGGTTAACTGCAATAGCCTCTATTAACACAAAATTAGCAAGAGTAAATTTATCTAAGTCAGTCCTGTTAAAATGAGATACCAGATAATACTCAGTGAATGCCAGATATATTATTACAGATACAAAATATATTAATGATGGCTGACAACAAGAACCTTACATAAATTACAAAAAAAAAAAAAAACTCACCAGGCCTACAAATTAACAACCTATGCTATACAGTACAAGAACAAAATGCAATAACACTGATACTCAAATTACACAGCTGCTAGATTGTTGGAGACTTCCTGAGAACTCACAATAATAATAACGGTACAGGGGAGGACAGATGTGAACAAAATGAGGAGTCAATCTAAGTGGAATTCTATAGTGTATACCAGCGTCATGCAGCCTTCGCCTGACAGTCAGCGCGGACACCTCTAACTGAAGACTGTTCCTTATGGCCACCGCGATCGTAAGAGGTGTTCCCCCTGCAGCTGCGACAATAGCAGTATCTCCAGCCTGGGTGGTTCTTCGAGGGGCTCCCGTCCTTTCTAACATGAAATTATTCGCTATTAGTAAATATGGCACTAATAAAAATCAACGCCGAAAGTCTAGTTTGGGAAAACATTACGAGTATGTATACTTGTGCTGAATTATATTGTATGATATGAAAATATTGTTACAAGGGCAACAGTTGTACTAAACAATCTGCTGCCTATAAAGATAGTGGCGTAGCGAGACTAAATGCAGCTCAAGGCCTGATATCCTAGTTTCACCCCATCACTGCACGAGACAGCCCTGCAGAGGCGATTGCGTGACCGTGGTTCAAGGCTCTGCTTGGCCAGACAGACCAGGTTTACACAACAACAACAACAATAACAACAACAGCAACATCAAGAGATGGGAATTGAAGTCTCGTTCTTATAATGACTAGGACTGATTTGTATGTGACCATCATAAAACCCCGTCAATTCCTTCCAAAGAAACGTAAACACAAATATACATTTCCACGAGATGCCTGGACGCACAGCGTTTGAAATAATGTGGCACTATGCACTGGAAAAAGACATCCTAAGACATTTCAACAATTAACTAGTATACAAGACAGATTAGTAGTTAACAGATGCATTACAAAGCGGGTGAGAGGATGGGGCAAGGCTGGTGCCTCGTTTTAGTCGTAATGGGGGAGAGATACAAGGAGAGAGGAACAGTGTGTGTGTGTGTGTGTGTGTGTGTGTGTGTGTGTGTGTGTATAGAGGGAGAGAGAGAGAGACAGGGATGGCCCGAGGAGTATGTGATTGGGGGGAGGGTAAGGACAACTTTGACCAATTTGATCCGTTTGGCGTTACGGTTTGACCAACTAAATAGATGAAAACAAACCAAATTTATGAGAAAGTAATTTTTATTGTAACAGACTTACAGTATTTCCTGGATAGTAATTTATTTACTGGTGACCAATTTAAACAAGCTTTCATTATGGATTTCTGGTGCATATAGACACAACTTATTTTGAAATTGCACTACTGTTCACTGATTTTCAGTCATACAGTGAGAGATACAAGATGCTTAAACTGACTACTTAAAAAAAAAAACAAAAAATCACACTTGGTAAGTCAAATAAGGAAAAAGGTGAAAAACGAATGTTGAGTCAACTTGAAGTGAATGTGGTTAATGGAGTAATAAGGATTCAGCAGTAACAACCTGTATATACAGATTGTGTAATAATAACGGCTTTTAGAATTTTATTCATGTTTTCATGAGTTTCCACCAATTTGCAGTTTTTTGGAAGATCCAACTGATCAGTTAGGTCACTTTCACAAGCTAGAACCATCAGATAATGTAACGTTTTTTCTTTGGTTCGGTTTCGCAAATAAGCTTATGTTTTTAAAAGCTTAAGCCTGCTAAATGACTTCTCGATTTTTGACCAACTCAGTAATTCTTTGACCAACTCAAAACACACACGGGGGGGGGGTGACCCCCCTCTCCCAGTCGGGCCATCCCTGGAGAGAGGGAGAGAGAGAGAGAGAGAGAGATCGAAGGGAGTCAGCAGAGTTAAGGAGACGAACAAAGCCTAAAGAATAAGTACAGTATGCATCAAAATCACTATTATAGATCACTTTCATCAAGATGCAAAATTATTTCCAAATCATATGAATACTTGAGACAGTTAATTGCTGTAGCTCAGTACACATCTCACCCTTGCAATTTCATGTTGCATCACCGCCATCCAAAAATAAACAAACGAACAACTGCCCAACACTACACAGAGTATCTCAGCAACATACCCCCTTCTCCACCCAATAATATAAATCACAGATCACCCAACACTACAAATCACAGACATACAGTGCATAAACGCAGCCATTAGCCACCACAGCCATCAAACAGCATCCTTCGTGAACCGCCACCAGACATACACTCCTCATCAACCCTACCCAGAAAGACACGAACACACCTATACTCATTTTTTTTTTTTAATCGAGGCGAAGATGCACTTGACAGGTTGGTGATGATTGGCTGAATGCAACATGTCCGAATAACATCCTCGTATTTCAAATAATTACCGGGTAATGTCACATTACTTGGTAATTATTTGACGTCGCATTCAGCCAGTCATCAACCTGTCAAGTGCATCTTCGTCTTAAAAAAAAAAAAAATTATAGTCAGACTGCGATGTGGTCACCACTGTTCCCTGCTACGGTTCCGACACAAAATACAACTCACAAACAAGTTACTTTGCCCACACTGCAAGGCAACCCCCCACACCACGACACATTCATTCACCACATGCACATCACTATTGCAACACAGTCTTTCAATAAAACGTCAACCAAAGACTTTTGGAAACGACGGGTAGAAGCTTCTGATTTCCATTGGGATGCAACGAGATGAACCTGGGGTTGCAACAACAACAACTACAACATCCAAACCTCTGCCGACTTTCAAACTCGACTTTACTTTTTCACCACCTTATCAAGATCCATTCTCTCTTCATGACCACACCAACTGTATATCATTATGTTATTAATAAGCCTCCTCACCAACAATTTTTCAGTTCCTATTATTCTCTATTCTCTCTTCATGACCACACCAACTGTATATGTTATCAATAAGGCTCCTCACATCAACAATTTCTCAGTTCCTATTATTCTCCATTCTCTCTTCATGACCACACCAACGGTTTATGTTATCAATGAGGCTCCTCACACCATCAATTTCTCAGTTCCTATTCATTATTTAACCCACTTTACACACGCCACACACATTCAAAAATTGTCCCATTTCCAGTGCCATTACTCCATAATTTTCGTCCTTATGCCATACAAAGAGTTTCAAGTGATTACACACCCACACCCACACCCAAACACACACACCCAAACACACCCATAGCCAGACACACTCACACCCAGACAAACACATACACACCCATACCAACACCCACACACCCACACCCATACCCACACACCCACACCCATACTCACACCCCCACACCTCACCGATACCCTCACACCCACAGGCCTACACCCCCACACCACCATACTCCCACACTCCCCCCCCCCATTCCCACATCCCCCCCCCCACACACACACTGTGGACAATGCATCACTGAACCGGTCTGATATTTTGTGAAAGATCAAGACAAGGTTCAGCAAACATTGGCTGGGAAAGTATCACGGAACATTATATATTGCATGTAAATCACGACTTTACTAGGAATAATGAATATTCGGATGTGAGGTGTGTGAACGTGAGGCAAGCAACAGAGAAGGCGAAGTGAACATCGGCCACCGTGCGTGGCTCCGCCCGCTGGCTCTGGCAGCCACTAATAATTGTGGATGTAGTGTAGGGGATATTTGGCCATGGAAATAATGCATAATTACTATTTTTACGTCTGTTGCATATGCTTTACATTAGTCACCCACACCACGTCACAAAGTAAAATGGGAACGACTATAATACTCAGGATGTAATTTGCCACTCTCCCAAAGCTGATGCTCGAGAAGGTTGCAACCCCGGTCCCACCCTTTTACTACGCCAGTCCACTGTATAAAGCTGTTTTCACTGACATCTTCCACAGGGGCCGAAAACTAGTTTTAGTTTCTATTAGCACTGGAATATAAAGGAAGCTATTGTTCACAATTATTCATTATTAGCATAACATTACAGTAATACAAGAGACTTACGTTGGTCCTGAAGGTTGGCACTCTCCTCCCATCTCTTTATCCACTTCATCACGTTTTTGTAGTGAGGTCAAGTTGATGCGCTGTTGCCCTGATGGAAAAGCCATCATCACGTAGCACGAGAAATTTGACCTTTGAGCACTAATTTCTCGTCTCACCGATTTGTCAACTTGGTGGGGCACGTGATGGTGCTGATTTCACCTTTGAGCAGAGGACAGCCAAAACACCTCGGTTGAACCCCCCCCCCACACCCCAGAGAGAGAGAGAGAGAGAGAGAGAGACCGACGGTTACGTAGAGGAAACATCATGTTAGCTATTTCATCTTAAAACATATGAATTCCATTATTCCTTAGACTCCATCAATCGTCTTCATCTACTTTTGAGTAAGAACATGAATTTTAGCTGTTCAGATACATCGTAAATGTTTGAATATCTTGGCTGCATACACATTATTTTTGGCTGCTTAGATTTTCCTTGAAACGGTAGAACTGTTCATAAATACTGAGCTAAGATGGTTAGCTGAAAAACTGCCCGTGTCTGGGGATTAAGACATGCGATAACTCACTAACTCGCATAATCATATTGATTCATAGCCAAGCTTCTAACATTCTGTTATGTGCTTTTCTGCTATTATTTTATTATTTTTTTTAAGGCGGGCGAATATAAACACTTTCATCATTTAATCAGCAGTAAGATTGACTGATATCTGTATGAAAATAAAATTTCTCATTTCATTAGTCGGTGAGCGAATGACACTGCTTTGATACTACTAACCAAAGTCTGGTTGCTCGTGGGAGGTCCGAAGCTGTAACCTGTCGTCCGGGAAGGAGAGGGAGAGACCAGCGCCTTCAACGCTGGGTGTAGTACGAACTTCTGAACGGAGCCGTACATATTCATTACATACAAGGTAAAATGAATTTAGTAGCCGACGCATTATCTAGGAACCCGAACACAATTCAGATCGTGGCATTAGATCTCAAAGGAGACATCCCAAACCACGATGATATCGCAAAAGCATAAAGTTATATACAAATTAGAAACTGGAGATGACATACAATTACCCAAACTACATGTACCACTCGAACAATTCATAATAGTCAATAATACTTTATACAAGATTAACTCAGGACAACCAAAACTCCAAAGAAATACTAACCAATTGGTAGTACCTAATGACATGATACCCCAAGTATTACGAACGATACACGATAGCCCATATGCAGGACATCCTGGAAAGGATAGGACATTCAAACAAGCCCACATTACGAAAAGATATAAACAATCATATAGACAGATGTCATGTGCAAAACACAAAGGATACCCAATTTTACCTGCACCGATGGGTAATTACCCTGTACCAGATCAACCATGGGACGTTGTCGCTGTTGATTTACTCAAGATGCCATTATCATACAATAATAACCAATACCTGTTCGTAGCAACGGATCATTTTTTCCGTTATGTAATTTTAGGCCCAATTAAAGATAAAACAGCAGAGACAGTAGCAAAGGCAATAATAGATAATGTAATATGTCTCTTTACTACCCCAAAGGTATTAATAAGTGACAATGGAGGAGAATTTAATTCTGATATCTTACAAGAAAAATGTAAACAATACAATATCAAAAAGGTTAACGTTTTGGCCTATCACCCAGCGTCTAATGGGTTAGTAGAGAGACAAAACAAAAAAGTATTAGATGTGCTACGACACATTCTCAATGAAAATTATGCAAGCTGGGATGATTGGATTCCCAGAGTAGAAGCCTCAATTAATGGATCTATAAATAAATCTACAGGAGACACACCATATTTCATTATATATGGGACAGATAAAAAACTACCCCTTGAGCTCTTACAAGGTGACAGCCTGCCTAACTACAACTACGATGATTAACTCCGTTTACATGAATTCCAGGACATACACGAGTCAAAAAACAATTAACGATATCCAAGGAAGAAATGACGGAGGCATTTAATAAAAAGGCAAGAGATTCGCCTATCAGCTTAGGAGACATTGTCTATGGTATCATTCATACGAGGCAACAAATTATCCTCAAAATTTGAGGGCCCACAGAGCAATTAACAAAAAGCAAAGTTTTAATTGTCATTGTCAAGTGGCGAAGAGAAACAAGTCCATATTGACCATTTAAAACGAGTTTCAAGGGAACTAGCCAATAATTATTCAGCCTCGGATAGCACCGAAAAACCGCACGTATCTCATGAAACCAATAAAAAAAAAAATTACCAAAATAAATTAAGGTCATATACCAAACAATCAAACATAGGTGCAACTGTTCCAATAAAATCTATAGTACATCATTTACGAGATTTAAATATCGATTTAAACTCCTTCTATAAATGAAATAACAATCAAGTTATTGTTCTACATTAGTCAACTGTAACGCACATCATTACTATCATCGACCACAGCATGATCATAGAAAATGAATAATTTTTTTTTGTCTGTAGGTAACGATGAAGGGACTTATGCTATGGATTCTCCTCTACATGGCAAGAGGATATGCGCACTTAGACCCCCAACACATAGTACGGCAAGGATGCCTCATAGCTCCAACGGCCACGACGTCAATAGTAACAGATGTCATGAATACTGAAATCAGTCTGGAATACGTATATGAATTACCTTCTTATCTAGAAAAAATCGCAAGACCCATGAGAACCCTGGACTTCATGATAGGAGGCTATGTTTCACAAGCACATAACACAAAGGAAGTGGATGAAATAGTGAAGTTAAATGGAAAATAGAACAGGCTGTCAACTATGCTCATGATACAAGATCTCCCATCTCATGGAACGGAGGTATTGAGCGTCAAGAACAACATCACACGTACTCGCCAAAAGCGCGGTTTGTTCGACCTGGGTGGTGCAGTTCTTGGGAACATCTTTGGATTGGCTACAAAGGAAGACCTTCAAGAAATAAACAAATTTAATAAAATAGCTCAGGTACTAACATACCAAGATAAATTCATCACAGGACATAACTCAGCAATGAAGACAATCGTGAAAAATCTGAAAATGGCGGAAAACTTAGCTCTCGAAAGTGTAGACAAAATAAATGACATGGAAGGTAACAACACTTTTCCAACACTTATCCATCATCGCGGAACACATTGACACAATTCTACTTCAATTAGACAACACTAGAGTTTTACAGGGCACTTATGCAAGAAATTTCAAATGCCGGTAATGGCAAGATCGCGATTGACTTACTTCCAGTTCATGAGCTGTCAGATAATTAGTCAAGGCATACCTAAACATAAATTGAAGCCTTTGTTCCGAAGTAGGGAATTCATGCAATATTATCCATATTTAGAAGCAACACTAACACCAACATCAGTAGTAGTTCATGTACCATTCTTAACTGACGACCTGTTCACAGTATACGAAATACACCCCTTCCCTTCTAAGAATAAAAATAACACTGGTCATCATCATCAACACAGACACCGAACTCATCATGGTCTCCAAGAGACGGAACACTGTCACTTTCGCAAGTGAATCAAAGATTGAACGAAAGTACCGCACATCCTTACATGCTGTTCACTTCTGTCCTGCGTACATTTTCACGTTTCAGCCTAATGAAACAGTCCCATGTGAAATGGCTATCATAAGAAATCACAATATTCATAATCATTGCAACTTCACTTTTGCTCCAGATAAGCTTGTAAACGCATCGGACAGTTTTATTTCACTCATAACATCAGTTTACATAGTCTGTCCAGATATACCACCATCTCATAGTTCAGCATCAGGATTATACATAGCACCAGACTACTGTGCGGTATTTACACCATCCATGTCCACTTTATCCACCATCAATCACTACGCCATCCTCAATCATACACACAAACATTTCCACCCACTGCCTAAGTATTAAGTTGACCACCTAAGTTTGAAACTATGCAACTGATCAATGAAACAATGAAGCCCTGGGAAGATTTGAGTTTATGTTCAACCTATGTTATGTGTATAGCCCAGCACATACTGTCTTTATAATCTTCTGCATTGTATTTGCAGTATTGCTGTTCGCAATGCACAGAATGCATGCAAGAATTGCAAAATTTGGAGTCAGTATTTAGTGATAGCATCCAAGTTTCACCCCCCTGAATGAAGTGTACATATTTTGCATATCGTAATTTTATAAAAAGAAGAAGAAGAATGACCCATGATATAGAAGTATACCAGTATCATTATCTCTATATGAAATATTAATAACTCTTTCCATAATCTTAACTTTGAATTATTATTTTTTTTGGCATAGATGCATTTTACTATTATACATACACAAAATGTCATACAATAACCAATGTCATACAATAACCAAATGTCATACAACCAATTTACAAAATGTATGACAATACAATAATTAAACCATATTGCATTTATTCAATTATGTATACAACTTGTTTAAAATGTAACATTACTGAATCATTGTAATATTACCACGAATACTATATCTGTACAATATTAAAATTAATATTATGTATTAAGAGCGAAAAAGAATATTATGTATTAACAGATGAGCATATGTCAAGGATGATTTCTGTTGGAGGACCGCCAGCTGCGTGACCGAGTGATGTCAGGACTCCATGTTATAAATACAAATCGTAACAAAGCATGATGAACAGATAGATAGATAGAGCACCAGACAATGTGTGGGAACGGGAAATTAGCTTGCAACTCTTTAAGTGAAGGAATGTTGATCGTGCACCGGAAGCAGTACATACGCACAGACATACAGTATTCTAGAAGCTTCCACGACAGTAGAGCACACGTGACACGATTCCTGCTACACGAGAATGTAGGAATCTGAGCGCAGAAGGAGACTGGCCATAGAACCGGCAGGTAGTGGAGAGAGCGAATAAGAGGGGTCCAACTAAGTAAATTAAGTCCCTGTATAATACATACACTGCTCAACTTAGACTTTCTCTGAAGATAATTAATCAAGATCAACTCACTGAATTCATCTTTAACTCCTCCTGCTCTTCAATTACCAAAATAACTTTAACCAGAACTCGACTCACCTAGTTACATATATGAAAATGTTGGCTACAGCTCTAACCGTACGAAAAACAGCGATACTGGGGGGAATATTTCTGAGACCCCCTTAACCCCACGGTAGGAATATTTTCCGAGTATGACGGTTCCAGTGATATCATTATTCAAATTTTCCAAGTTAGAATCACTTCGAATGGCAATAAATCGGTTAATAGATAATCGTCTAGGTGTTGATTCAGTTATATATTATTACGATGAAGTAAATACATAGGCTTACTGAGATATACAATTTTATAAATTGTATATCTCAGTACGCCTATGTATTTACTTTATTCATCTTTTAAGAAGTTTTATTCTTCATGATGGGTCTAAAAATAACTTCGATTTGCAGTTGTGTATATCGTGTTGAGATTAGTTGGATTTTTAATTTCAATAAGTAGTCTGGCTTTTGATTAAACTTAGCCGTTATTTCAAACATAAAAAGCAGTGCCAATTTTGAAATTGTTTCGGCTGATAGCATCCGCTTTGGGGATAGTTGAAAACCTTTTCACTGGAGTGATGGCTGTAAAACTTATTTATGGGCGATATCACTAAATATTAAAGATCAATAAATGTACTAAAAATTGACTGGAAACACACCTAGTTATTTCCAAAAATATGACATTTTAGAGAAAGTATAAACTATAGCAATTCCGAGCTATGTAATTAATTACCATTATAAACTTTATTACTCATCTCCGTGGACATAAAGTACATGACACCTTCCATACAAAAATAACGAAGATTGAAGGAACACTGAATGAACTGCATCAATATCATCTTGAGATTGTTTGGATTTTTAAGTTAGGAAGGATGTCATTTGTGACATTTTCATTTGTATTGGTAACTTCAGTATAGGAAAATTGGTACAGGTTTTATTAAAGTAAAGGCATCCCCTTTAGAATTTAGAACTATTGGACTTGAATGATGCTAGAAACCGGAGATTTAAAGACGAATACACTAAATATGAAACTTCCACATCTGAACTCTAATTCAGCACGGGAACACTTCCAAATATCTGAAATTCAAACCATATCTGAAGTTGAAAAAAATCCGCCTTTGGAGAAAAAAAAAAAAATAACGCTAAATGAGGTAAAGTCTGGCCCTCGAGTCCGTATATGCAGAGGTCAGAGATCCTCTCCTCTGACGGCGGCCGACCCTGCGATCCTTCCGCTCCAAAGAGTTTCGTTTGATTAGAGACGTGTAAACAACTTGGAAATTTAGGGTTAAACGAATATTTTCCTGTATAATCAATTTTTAAAAATGGAATATTTAAACAGTATGACGGTTGGTGTGATATCTTTACCCATATTTACCAAGGTAAAATCACTCTGAAAGGCAATAAACCGTTTAAAATTATTTAAGTATTCAGTATCAAATATATATTATTAGGAAAAAGTAAATAAATAGTTTTACTGATATATATAATTTATAAACCATTTTGATAATAATATATGCAGTTTTATTGGTCTTTAGTCCAAAAATAATAAGGTTGCTGAAATGTTGTGTCTTCCATGTTGAGATTAACTGGATTTTCTATTTTTCAGAAATCTATTTGCTTCTCTTTTTCTTTTATTCATCGTTGCCGTGACTTCAAGCATAAGAATTAGAGCCAGTTGTGAATTTGTTACGGCCGATAGAATCCGTTTTGGGTATAATTGAAAACATTTTTACTGGAGTAACGGCTGTAAAACCTTTCCGTTCGAAATAGCTAAATATGCAACGTCCACAAAGGTACTGAATACTAATTAGAAACACACCCAATTATCTCGAAGACTCAGAACACATTTCAGAGAGTGAAAGAATCACAATTAGGAAACATATAACAAGAAATCGATTGACACGTAAAGAGAACTGGCATCTGATGTATTTAAGAAAAATAATTTTCAACAAGTGAGAAATTTTGAATGAGATAACTTTATTCCTCATTCTCATCTCCGTAAACATAGTAAATAGCAGCTACAAAAAACAAAAAATAGGCTTGAAGGAAGACTGAATGAACTATTAACATCGTCTGGAGATTGTTTGAGTTTTTACGTTAGGAAGAGGGCCATTTCTGACTTTTTTCATTTATACTGGTAGCTACAGCTAACGCTTTACGAGTAATTGAAACCTATTATACTTGAGTGATCCGAAAAACCGAATCAGTGAGGTAGAAAACAAAATATGAGACGTCCATAGTAGTGCTCTAAATTTGCTGGGAAAGACTACTAATTGTATTAAAACTCAGAAAACGTTGTTGAGGGTGAAAAAAACCAGCCTCGGAAAAAAAAAAAAATAGTAACAAGGCAAATAGAGGTATCTCGTAGGATGAAATCGATTCACAGGTAATGAGGGCTGGCATTTGATCGTTCTAACCCCAAATAGTTTCGTTTGGTTAGACATTTAAACAACTTGGAAGTATATATAGACAGTACGAACATTATTTTCATCTCTAAAACCAGTGTCATCTTGAGTCTCTTGATCAAATTTCAAAAATGGAATATGTCGTATTATGGCGTTCGTGTGATATCATTGTCCAAATTTACAAGGTAAAATTACTTTGAAACCAACAGATCGTTTAAAATAAAATTATTTAGGTATTATCATCATGAAAATACATAGGCTTACTGCGATATACAATTAAAAAGCATTACTTGGACCATCACATACTCATTTTTATAGTTCATGATGGGTCTTAAAAGATTAGGTTTCAGGAGCCCCAACTGAACTATTGTTTTTGTCATATTGAGATTAACTGATTTTTTAAATTTATCGGAGTTTATTGACTTTTTATTTTATTCATCAAAGCTGATGATGCAGCTTAAAATAAAATTGAATCATCAGCCTGATTAAGATTGTCATTTCAGGATTTTTTCGATTCTCGTGTAAATTCAGGGTAAACTAGTGGTACAAATGTTGCTACAACGAAAACACTTTAGAGATCCTCAAACCGCAGAGTTTAGGGCAAAAATAGTAAGAATGCAGTCTCCACAAATGTACTCAATTAGCTCTGAAACACTTTCAATTATATCTAGAATCCCGAAAATATTTATGAGGGTGACAAAATTATGCCTCGTTAGATAATAATTAGGAAAAAAGGGGTAAATGAGGTATTGTGAAATGAAATCATTTCATATTTAAAGATAGATGTCTTTTGAGCTGTTTAAGCCCAAGGACGATCGTTTGATTAGAGACGTGTAAACAACTGGAAATTAAAAAAATGGAATCCACTTTTTTTTTTTTGTCTGTTTAACTAGGGCATTAAACTGGCATATTGAACCTCCTGATCAAATTTACAGAATGAAATATTTTCCGAGAATGACGGTTCCTGTGATATCATAGTTCAAATTCTACAATGCAGAATCACTTCTAAAGGCAATAAATTGTTGAAAAGAAAATTAAGAATTGATTTGGATAAATATAATTAGGAAAATATAAATCCATAAGCGTACAGATATATAATTTTGAAACAGTATTTGACTACTCATTTACTCAGTTTTCTTCATGATGGGTCTAAAAAATAATCAGGTCAGGTTGCATCTTGGTCGACCTTAACTGCTGTGTCAGTCGCGTTGAGATTAACTGGATTTTTAATTTCGATGAGTTAGCCATTACTTCAAGCAAAAAAAGTAGTACCACTTTTGATCATGTTGTAGCTGATCGCATTCATTTTGGTGATAGTTCACAATTATTTTACTGTAGTGATTGCTCTGGAAAATTTTTGGGGGGCAAAATGGCTAAATATTCAAATTTCACAAATGTACTGGTTTCATTGGAAACACACCCAATTATTTCCAAAACAGATGACATTCTGAGAAAGAGTAAACTATCGCAATTCTTATATATTTAATTAACACTAACTTTAGTCCTCATCATCTCCCTAGACATAAAGTACATGACATACAAAAAATGCAGATTGGAAGAGTACCGAATGAACTGCATTAATGTCGTTGCAGATTGTTTAGAATTTTACATAAGGGAAAGGTTCATTTGTAACTTTTTTTTTTTCATTTGGTCTTTTTTTTTTTGTATAATCATCCCATTAAACAATAACTGAAAAATTTTATAATTGAGTGGTCCTAAAATCCTCAAATTTGAGGGAAAAAAGACGAGATATGATCCTTCCACAAAAGTACACTAAACTAGCTATGAAACACTCCTAGTTGTGTTTAATATTCAGAAATTGCTGAGGGTGAAAAAAAAAAATGCTTTGGTCTAGAAAATCGGTGACGGTGTTGAGTGAGGTAATATATAGCATGAAATCGACTCACAAGAGGGCTGTCGTTTAAGTATTTAAGCCCAAAGAGTTTCGTCTGATGAGACGTCTAGGGAACTTAAAAATTTAGAGGTGAAGCTGACATGTTTTTTATCTGTATACCTAGGGTTTTAAAGTGGCATCTTCATCCCCCTGATCAAATTGAAAAAATGGAATATTTTCCGAGTCTGACGGTTCATGTGATTTCATTGTCCATATTTATCGTTAAAATCACTCCGAAAGTGAATAAATCTTTTAAAAGAAAAATGCTTTGTATTGACTATCAGATATATATTAGTAGGAAAAAGAAAATACATGGCCGTACTGAGATATACAGCTGATAAACATTACCTGATCCCTTATCTACGCAGTTTGTGTTTATAACTGGTCTCACAAAAGTCAGTTTGCAGGAGGGTCGACCTATTCTGTTGTATCTGTCGTGTAGAGTTATACTGGGTCTTGAATTGTCGACTTTTTTTTTTTAATTCAAAGATAAAATGTAGTGCCAAATAATCTTGAACTACCCCGATACATTAATCTATCAAGATTAATGTATCGGGGTAGTTCAAAATTATTTTGTTGGAGTAATGGCTTTATAAACTTATTTTCGGGCGAAATCGCTAATTATGCATCTTCAACAAATACACTGAAAGCTGATTGGGATACACCTAATTATTGCCAAACTCAGAAGATATTTCTAAGGGTGAGAAAATCACACAATTGAAAACAAGAAACCGACTGATACTTAGAAAGCAGGAATCTGATGTGTTTAAAAACAATAAATTTCAATTGATATGGAGGGTAATCGATACAAGCGAGAAATTTCGACAGATCTTTTTTTTTTTCATCTGCGATAGAAGGCACTGTAAAATATATCATCTCGATTGTAGAAAAAAAAGTATTTTAAGAAGGCTCGTGTTACACCATGAGCCATATATCCTTACGTAAAATATCTCAGAACAGTTATAACTCGTGGGAAGGGATATTAGCTCGACTCAAACAAAAATTAATATGAGAAAGTATGAACCGCCATCACAATAATTGTATAGGAAATTAATTACCATTTAAAACTTTATCAACCTCCGTTGATATAGCAACAATAATAAAAAAAATGCAAGTACAAAGAACACAAAAATGAACTGTATTAATGTGGTCTTGATATTATTTGTATTTTTCCGTGGGAAGAGGGTAATTTTGGATATCACATGTGAAAAAGACACAGAGCTGGCACATGATGTGCATAAGAATCATATTCCATTATTGTTGGGGCCACTGAAAAAAGAGAAATTTTCTATGATAAAGATTTTCTTCATCTGGAGTAAAAGCACGTTAAAGTTACTTCGAACCGTCTGAATGATTGTAAAAAAAAATAAAAATACAAATATTTGCACATTATGAAGGTTCGTGTTACACCATAAGCAACATTTCCATAGGTAAAATACCTCACAACTGAGATAACACGCGACAAAGACTATTAGAGAGCTTTTAACTAACTAAACCGGAGAATGTAAAAGCTCTACCGCTATAATTATGTATATAAATAGTTACCATTTATAATTTTATTCCTCATGTATTAGAGTTGCCAAAAAAAAAAAAAAAAGGAAGGTAGACTGAACTGTAGTAATGTCGACTGGCGATTGTTTGAATTTTAACGTTAGGAAAAGGGTCATTTATGACGTTTCTTATTTGTAGTGAGAGCTTAATGATATTCAAATGGTACAAGTTCTGTTACGGTTCAAGCTTCCGCCTTAAGAGCATCTGGAAACTATTATACATGAGTAATTCAAAAGACCGCTTAATACAGGGCAAAAACATAAAAATGCAACATCCACAAATGTGCTTCAAATTTATTGGGAAACACACCCAATTGTATAATTATAAGATTCAGAATACATTTCTGAGTGTGAGAAAACTCAGCGGAAAATAATAATCTCAATCAGTGACAATACTAAATGAGTTATAGCATAGGATGTGATCGATTCACTTTTAAAGAAGGCTGGCATTTCATCGGTTTCAGCCGAAAGATGACCTTTTGATCAAAGACGTAAACAATTTGGAAATATAGAAAGAACGGACAATCTTTTTATCTGTAACTACGGGATTAATGTGTCATCTTGAGCCTCTTGATGAAATTAAAAATAACATTTCCCCAGTATGACGGTTGGTGTGATATCATTGTCCATATTCGCCATGGGAAAATCACTTCGAAAAGCAAAAACTCGCTTAAAACAAAATTGTTTAAGTTTTGATTATCAGATTATTAGGAAGTAAATACATAGGCTTACTGAGATGTACAGTTGGCCGCACTCCCGCGAGGGCCACCTTAGTGTTGTCAACGCTGGCCGAGATAGTAACCGCGAATCATTAGTAGTGAGCTCTGATCGAAGCATTCACAGGACTGAGGGAGGGAGCGGGTTTGAGGTGGGTAAGTGGGTTCCTGTACACGAGAGGCGAGATATGACGATTGTTGAGGCGACAGAAAAGTGTAATATTTTTTAAAAGAATTTTTTTTTTTTTCGGTGTTACTTTTGCCATCATGAAAAGTAAAAAGATCAACTTTAAATATTATACTGCAAAACAAAGACAACCGATCAAGATTCATAATTGTAGACTTTAATCGTATTTTATTTTATTGTTTCCAAGCAATGGACGCTGTAAAATACAGACAAAAATTGCCTGAAAAAAATGAATCAGAATGCTGTTTATTAATCACATGTAACAAATGTAAGTACTTCATCCGGAATGTGGCAGCTGCTGACACAACTGGCACATATCAACATCGCCCATATCTAGCGTTACCTAACAAGCAGTTTAAAATCGCATCGTTGCGTCATCGCATCATGGAGTTATCAGGGCTCCCATTCACCTTCACATGATAGCAGATTAAATATATATATATATATATATATATATATATATATATATATATATATATATATAGAGAGAGAGAGAGAGAGAGAGAGAGAGAGAGAGAGAGAGAGAGAGAGAGAGAGAGCAAACCTCACTTATCAATGAACAGATAAGCATCAGCAAACCTGAACTGGTAGTTGCCCAGCACACACTTGAAAACCAGTTGCCATGAGACATTTTGATAGTGCTTCCTCTGTTAGATTAAATCCATATAAATGGGTTTTCTATGGTGGTATCATAACCTACAACTTAGATATACTCGTATAAATTCCTTTCTATTAGGTTTAATTGAATCCTTATAATTATGAAACTACTGGTTTGTGTGGCATTATTGGGTAACACCCTGATGAAAATATGATGGATGTTATAAATATGTGTCGGTAGTATTGATACTCCTGACTGGGAAAAAAAACACAATAGAGTTTGTTGTAATTGTATTAAATGATGTAAATGTTGCTCGCATTTATTTTGGTGTTTCGTGTATCACACAGATATGATCGCAGACATAGGAGTCGGACTTACGCAGTCAGGGATCGAGGGGACATGGAAATGACAATAAAAACAGAAGAGAAGGGAAAAAGAAAAATGACAAACTTAAGTTTCATCCTATACGCTAGACAATACTCAAGGGTACGGTGTCTTAGTCCTGAACAATGTATTGTACTGTATGAAAGTTAACACATTCGGATACATTACAGTCAATTAGGTGCTAAAGAAATAGTAATAAGTTGTAAACAAGCTACTGTACTGTACGGTATCTAGAATATGACACTCCTATTATCATGCGAGAGATAAGCGAGCCAATGTTGTCGGGTGTTAGGAAACGCTTGATAAGGAGGATACGGAGGTGTGTGCTAGGGGTGTCAGCAATTACCGCATGCAGTATTAAGGATTCACATTTGCTATATTCAATAGCATTATGCTTTATGGTTTCCAAGCATTAACTGTGCCTCTTTTCACAGCGGTAATAACTTGACAATAAAGGTATTAACATATATATGAATTGTTACCAGGTATTGTAGATTTATATTATATATAGCTTCCAGCCTTCCACTCATCTGTTTCAGACGTCATCACTCACCTCTCGTGCATAGGTATCCCCCCACTCTCCTCAAACCGCCTTCCTCCCCCCCAAACTCTCTCTGTACGACTCTCTCTTACTGGCTGTGGATGCTTCGAACGCATCTCTCTACTAGTGTTTCAGAGTAAATATCTTGGCCAGCGTTGACAACGCTGTGGCCCTCGCGGGAGTGCGGCCAGCTGTACAATTGAAAATTATTACTTGAGGGTTGGGGAAGCGTCGACTGAACTGTTGTTTCTGTGGTTTTGAGAGTTTTATTTTTCGATGAGTGTTGGCTTTTTCTTTTATTCATAGCAGCTGTGAATTCATAGATAAAAAGCAGTGGCAATTGTGATATCACACTCTTTGGTGGTAGTCCAAATTATTTTACTGGAGGTATGGCTAATTGTATAATTGGGCTAAATCAGTAAATAGGCAACTTCTACAAATATATTCAAAATTGATTGGTAAACATATCCAACTTCTTAAGATACTCATAATAGATTTCTGAGGGGAAAAAATCACATTTATGAAACATATAAAAAGAAATCGACTGACACGTAAAGAGAGCTGGCATCCTATGTGCTTAAAAGAAATGTTTCAATTGATGTAGGTTTCACCGAAGTAGAGAAAGATATTTCCAATGAGTATTGTTTTTTTAATCTGCAGATTATATTTAAAATTACATTGAACTCCCTGTTGAAAGTAAAAATAAAGTTGCACAATATGAATATTCGTATAAGACGCATTTCCTTAGTTAAAATCTCAAAACTTTGATAACGTGACATGAAACATTTAGGAGCTTTTGATTCACACACACACATATATATATATATATATATATATATATATATATATATATATATATATATATATATATATATATATAGTATAAATAATATTGCAATAGAGATATTTAATAAAGTGCATGACAACTACAAAAAAAATTGCCGGTTGAAGTAACACAATGAACTGTGATAATGTCGTCTGGAGATTATTAGGATTTTTACCTTAGCAAGAGGTTCATTAAAGACCTTTGTCATTTGTGGTGTGACTTCGGGGTAAACATATGGTACAAGTTTTGCAACAGTAAAAGCATCCCTTTTAGGTGTAGTGCAAAACTATTATACTTGAGGGATTCTGAAAACCGGATAATTTAGGGCGAAAAGAGTAAGTATGCAGCCTCGAAAAATATTCTCTAAATTAGCCACTAAAAAATCCCAATTGTACCTAAAATTCAAAAAATATTGAGAAAATTAAGCCTCGAAAAAAAATAAGTAATGCTAAATGAGGTATCATGTACTATGAAACAATTTCACCTTTTGAACAACGCATATAGGATCGTTTGATTAGAGGCGTGTAAACAAGTTGGAAAATTTGAGATAGAACGGACATTATTTTTATCTGTATAACTACGCCATTAAAGTGGCATCTTGAGCCTCCTGATCATATTTACAAAATGGAATATTTTCTGAGTATGACGGTTCCTGTGATATCATTATTCAAATTTACAAAGGTTGAATAACTTCGAAAGGCAATAAATCGGTTAAAAGATAATTGTTTAGGTGTTGATTCAGCTATATATTAAGAAAAAGTAAATACATAGCCGTACTGAGATATGCAACTTGGAGTATTACTTGGCTCATCTTTTACGAAGTTTTATTCTTCGTGATGGGTCAAAAAAAAAAAGTTTTTCAGTTTAATTGACCTGAGCTGTTGTATATGTCGTGTTGAGATTAATTGGATTTATAATTTCGATGAGTTCTCTGGCTTTTCTTTTAGTTCATCTTAGCCGTTATTTTAACCATAAAAAGCAGTGCCAATTTTGAACTTGTTTCGACTGATAACATCAGCTTTGGAGATAACTGAAAACCTTTTTACTGGAGTGATGGTTGTATAAACTTATTTCTGGGCGAAATGGCTAAATACGCAAGATCCAAAAATGTACTAAAAATTGTCTGGAAAAAAAATTAAAAAAGAAAAAAACTTTTGGGAAAGTATAAACTATCACAGTTCCGAGATATGTAATTAAATTACCATTAGAAACTTTACTACTCATCTCCGTACATAACACAAAAAAAAAAAAAAAAAAAATACTGAATGAACTTACCAATGTCGTCTGGAGATTGGATTTTTAAGTTAGGAAGGAGGTTATTTGTGACAATTTCATTTTTATTGGTAAGGTCGGTATATAAAAAATGGTACGTTTTTTTTACGGTCAGAACTATTGTTCTTGAGTGATGCTAAAAACCGCAGATTTAAGGACGAAAACACTAAATATGAAACTTCCACATCTGAACTCTAAATCAGCCCGGAAACACTTCCAATTGTCTGAAATTCAAAAACCATATCTGAAGTTGTAAAAATTCCGCCTTCGAAGAAAAAAAAATTAACGCTAAATGAGGTAACACGTAGGATGAAATCGATTCAAAGGTATAGAAGTCTGGCGCTCGAGTCCGTATATTTTTTTTTTTTGTGAGAAAGAACCAAAGGCAAAACTGTTTCTTCCAAGAGAAAAACAAAATACAACAGCCAAATTCAAGATCTGATCATTTCGAGATGCCTGGACACACTTTGTTTGAAAGACTGAAAATCATAGGAAGCAGGAAATACAGACAGAGGGAGACAGTTCCAGCATTGACCTGCTGCGTAAATGAAAGACTGGGAGTAACGGTTTACTCTTGCATTAGAGAGTTGGACAGAAAATGGATGCTAGTTTGTTGCTAGACGGGTGCTGCGCACCCGCCGTAGAGGTGGAGGAATGCTTGAAGACAGTTCAGAGGAGCAGTGACCAATGAAGCAGCGATAGAAAAGAGATAAAGATGCAACAGAGGTTGAAGGGAGTCAGTAAGAGGAGAGTTAGACGAAAAGCCTTTGACTCCACCCTATTGAGAAGAGCTGTATGTAGGGAGCCTCCCCACACATGAGAACTGTACTCCACGCAGGGACGAATAAAACCACTGTATAGAGTCAACAATTGTGCAGGGGTAAAGAAGGAACGGAGTCGGCTTAGCACACCCAATCTCTTAGAAGCAGATTTTACAAGAGATGTACTATGATCTTTCCAAGATAAGTCCCGAGTAAATGAAACCCCAAGCATATTCAAGGGTGATGCAGGATGAAGCTGAATATTATTAAACATTAGTGGGTATACCTGTGGATGATTTTGTCGGATTGGTAGGTGCAAAAAACTGTCTTTGATGCATTAAAAATTACCAGATTATATTATATTTAGTTTGATTAGAGACGTGTAAAGAACTTGGAAATTTAGGGATAAACGAATTTTATGTATATAACTCTATTAAGACTCCTTATCAAATTTCAAAAATCGAATATTTTCACAGTATGACGGTTGGAGTGATATCTATAGCTATATTTACAAAGGAAAAATCACTTCCAAAAGCAATAAACCGTTTAAAATTATTTAATTATTCATTATCAATTATATATTATTAGGAAAAACTAAATGAATTGTACTGAGATATATAATTTATAAACATCACTCGGTTAATAATATACGCCGTTTTATTGGTCTTTAGTCTAAAAAAAAAATCAGGTTGCTGGAGCGGTCCTGAAATGTCTTTCATGCTGAGATTAACTGGATTTTTGATACTTCAGAAATCTAGTTGCTTTTTTTTAAATTCATCTTTGCCGTGACTTCAAGCATAAAAATTAGTGCCAGTTGTGAATTTCTTACGGTTGATAGAATCCGTTTTGGGTATAGTTGAAAACTATTTCACTGGCTGTAAAAACTCATTTTCGTTCGAAATAGCTAAATATTCAACTTTCACAAAGATATTGAATATTAATTAGAAACCCTTTATTATCTCTAAGACTCAGAACACATTTAAGAGAGTGAAAGAATCCCATTTAGGAAATATATAACAAGAAATCCACTGACACTTAGAGAGCTGACATCTGATGTGTTTAAAAACAATAATTTTCAGTTAATGTTGGGCTCACCGAAACAAGCGAGATATTTTGAATGAGATAACTTTATTCCTCATCCTCATCTCAGTACATATAGTACAGTACGTGGCAGCTGGGGAAAAAAAAAAAAAAGGCTTGAAGGAGGACTGGATGAACTATTAACGTCGTCTGGACAATGCTTGAGTTTATACGTTAGGAAGAGGGTCATTTCTGACTGTTTTCATTTGTTCTGGTAGCTTCACGATAAGCAAATGGAATAAGCTTTGTTACGGCTAAAGCTTTCGCTATACGAGTAATTGAAAGCTATTATACTTGAGTGATCCGAAAAACCGAAGCAGCGAGGTGAAAAGCACAAAATATGAGACGTCCGTAATAGTGCTCTAAATTTGCTGGGAAACACTAGTAATTGTATATAAAATTCAGAAAACGTTTCTTAGGGTGAAAAAACTCCTCCTCGGAAAAAATAATTAGTAACAAGTGCAACTGAGGTAATCTCGCAGGATGAAATCGATTCACAGGTAATGAGGGCTGGCATTTGATCGTCCTAACCCTAAATAGGTTCGTTTGGTTAGAGACGTTTAAACAACTTGGAAGTATAGACAGTACGAACATTATTTTCATTTCCTAAGCCAGTGTCTTCTTGAGTTTTGATCAAATTTAAAAATGGAATATGTCGTAGTAAGACGTTCGTGTGATATCGTTATCTAAATTTACAAGGTGAAATCACTTTGAAACCAACAGATCATTTAAAAAAAATTTAGGTATAATCATTATCAAAATACATAGGCTTAATGCGATATCCAATATAAAAACATTACTTGGACCATCATATACACAGTTTTATTGATAATGATTGGTCTAAAAAGATTAGGTAGCTGGAGCGTCAACTGAACTGATGATTTTCTCATGTTCAGATTAATTGATTTTTAAAAATTATCGATGAGTCTATTGCCTTTTTTTTTTTTTATTCATCATAGCTGATGATGCAGTTTAAAATTTCACCGTCTTTCCTGACTGATGTAAAAAAAATAAATAAAAAGAATATTTACGCACAATGAGTATTGGTGTTACACCATGAGCCACATTTCCTTAGTTATAATCTCTCAAAACTATGGTAACTCATGACAAAGAATACTGATGAGCTTTTGACATATAAAAATTAATACGAGACTATAAACAAGAGTGCAATACCGAGATATAGAATTAAATACCTTCTATAACTTTATTATCTCCGTCGACATATAATGCATGACAACTACCAAAAAAAAAAAAAAAAAAAAAAAGTTGATAGACCACTGGTACAAATCTTGCAACAACTAAAACACGAGTGATCCTGAAACCGCAGAGTTTAGGACGAAAGTAGTAAGAATGCAGCCTACACAAATGTCCTTTAAATTAGCTCTGAAACACTGCCAATTGTATCTAAAATTCCGAAAATATTTATAAGGGTGAGAAAATAAGGCCTCGTTAGAAAATAATTAGTAAAAGGGATTAATGAGGTATTACGTAGGATGAAATAATTTCATATTTAAAGAAGGACATCTTTTGAGCTGTATAAGCCAAAAGACGATCGTTTGATTAAAGACGTGTCCACAACTGGAGATTTAGAGATAGAATGTACTTTTTTTTTTATGTTTAACTAGGGCATTAAACTGAAATCTTGAGCCAACTGATCAAATTAAAAAAAATATATATTTTCTGAGAATGACAGTTCCTATGATATCATAATTGAAATTTATCAATGTAGAATCACTTCGAAAGGCAATAACTCGTAGAAAAGAAAATTAAGTGTTCATTCGGATGAATATAGTTAGGAAAATATAAATACATAGACGTACTAAGATATATAATTTTTAAACATTACCTGACTCCTCATTTACGGTTTTCTCTTCATAATTCGTTTTGATGATAATTATTTTATTGGAGTGATTTCTCTAGAATAGTTTTTTGGGCCATTATCGTTAAATATTCAAATTCCAGAAATGTACTGAAATTTAATGGGAAACACACCCTATTATTTCCAAAACTCAGATGACATTCTGAGAAAGTGTAAACTATTGCAATTCCGAGATATATATTTAACAATAACTTTAGTCCTTATCTCCGTAGACAGAGTACAGTCACTCATAAAAGAAAAGACCCCCCCTGCGTTAGAGGCAATATAACTCGGGGTATTCAGTGTTGGTAACAGTGTATTTGACGTCAGCCATATGGGGGGATGAGGAGGGGTGTTTGAGAGGAGGGTGGAGTTAATCTGCACCGAAACACTGCTTCAATCCACAATTCGAGTCAAACATACATTATATCCGACTTGTTATGTTGTCCTTCACACAAAATTAACTTTATGCTACAAGAACCAAGAACTTTCAGGTGATAACACAGTCCCATACCCGAAACATTTATGCATTAATGCCGCACATGATGCAAATGAAACCCCCGGCCTCAAGGCTCGGCACACTTGGAATGATCTTTGAATGAACTTCCCCCAAACGCAGCTTCACACCCCCACACCTGACGTCATTTACAGTGTTACCAGGACCGATATTATATTGGTTGAAAGGTGTCTTGGCCGCGGGGGTCATTTCTTTTATGAGTGACTGTACATGACATATAAAAAAAAGGCAGGTTGGAAGAGCACTGAATGAACTGCATTAATGTCGTTTGGAGATTGTTTGGATTTTTACATAAGGGAAAGGGTCATTTATGACTTTTATTTTCATTTGTAAAGGTAACTTAGGGAAAGAAAATCGTACACCTTTTTTTTTTTTTTGGTAAAATTATCTTTCAAATTGACTGAAAACTTTTATACTTGAGTGATCCTAAAAATCTCAAATTTGAGGGCACAACCACCATATAGGAACCTTCTACATTAATAGTCTAAATAAACTGTTAAACAGTAGCATTTGAATTAAATATTCAGAAAACATTTTAAAAATTTGCTTTGGAAAAGAAAACCAATGACGTTGTGAAATGAGGTAACACATAGCATGTCGTATAGGTTTTTAAGCCCAAAGAGTTTCGTCTGATGAGAAAAGTCTAGATAACTTTAAAATTTAGAGGTGAAGCTACTATTTAATACCAAAAGGTATATTAATCCCCCTGATCAAATTTAAGAAATGGAATATTTTCTGAATCTGACCGTTCGTGTGATGTCATTATCCATATTTGCCATGTTAAAATCACTCCGAAAATCTATAAATCTTTTAAAAGAAAAATGTTTATGTATTGATTATCAGATGTATTAGTAGGAAAAAGTAATTAAATGGCCGTGTTGAGATATACAGCTGATAAACATTACTTTGTCTCATATACGCAGTTTCTGTGTTTATAACGAGCCTAACAAAAGTTAAGTTGCAGGACTGTTTTGTCTGTCGTGTAGAGATATACTGGGTTTTGAATTTTCGTTTTTTTTTTTTTTTTTCGTCTAACCCTTGACCATAGATAAAATTTAGTGAAATATGAACCACGTTCTTCTGATAGGATTAGCTATGGGGGAATTTCAAAATTATTTTGGAGTGATTGCCATATAAACTTATTTTTGGGCGAAATCGCTTAATTTGCAACTTCAACAAATGGGCTGAAAGCTGATTGGGATACACCTAGTTTTTTTTTTTTTTTTCAAAACTCAAAAGATATTTCTAAGGGTGAGAAAATCACATTTAGAAAACAAGAAATCGACTGATACGTAAAGAGAGCCGAAATCTCATATGTTTGCAAACAATAAATTTCAATTGATGTGGAGGGTCGGCGATCCAAGCGAGAAATATCGAAAGAAAAATATTTTCCTTTTCATCTGCTGTAGAAGGCATTTAAAATTACATCAAACCTCCTAATTGAATATAAAAGAAAAGTATTTGCATATTATAAAGGTTCGTGTTACACCATAACCCATATTTCCTTACATAAAATCTCTCAGAACTTTTAACTCATGAGCAGGGATATTGGTGAGCTATTTACTCAAACAAAAAATAATATGAAAAAGTATAAACCATCGCAATATCAAGATAGGAATTTAATTACTATTTATAACTTTAGCAACAACAATTAAGAAAAATGCAGGTACAAGGAACGGAAAAATGAACCGTATTAATGTGATCTTGAGATTATTTGGATTTTTCCTTTGAGAAGAGGGTAATTTGGGACATTTTAATTTCCAGTATTTTCAGGATATAAAAATGGAGCAAATTGTTTTGTTACGGTAAAAGCATCCCCCGTTAGGAGTAATTCATAACTATTATACTTTAGTGATGCTAAAAACCGCAGAATTAAGGGTGAAAACACTATATATGCAACTTCCAAAAAAAGATATCGGATGTACTCCCAATTATCTAAAATTCGAAAACCATATATGAGGGCGAAAAAATTCTGCTTAGGAAAAAAAACTAGCAACAATACTAAATGAGGTAACACGTAGGATGAAATAAATTCACAGGTATATTAGTCTGGCGCTCGGATCACTATATGCAGAGCGTTGCAGTCGCCTTGGTTCCCGCGAGGATTTTTGAGGCGGTTATCTTCTGCCGACTTGTCTTAGGACTTTCTCCCGCAGGCTGACTTCAAGGTGGGGCATAGTGGCCGGAGTGGGCCCCTCGTGCTTCACACAGTCCCTGGCTTGTAGGAGGCGGAAAATGGAGAGAGCCCGAGGTCGTCAGTGCAAGTGTACGCCGCAAGATCGGCATCAGCTCTCCAGAGAACACTAAGGCAAGGAGCAGAGATCTTCTTCCGGCGGACCGACCCCGCGATCTCTCAGCTCCAAAGAGTTTCGTTTGATTGCAGACATCAACAGCTTGGAAATTTCGAGATCAAACGGATATTTTTGTGTATAACAAGGGTAATAATTAGGCATATTGAGGTTCCTGATCAACTTACAAAAATGTAATATTTTCACAGTTTGACGATTTGTGTGATATCTTCGTCCATATTTACCAATGTAAAATCACCCCCAAAGGAAAAAAATCATTAAAAAGAAAAAAATTTAAGTATTATCGGATATATATTTTTTGCATAAAATAAATACATAGGCGTAAGGAAAAAAATCGTTAAAAAGAAAAAAATTATTATCAGATATATATTTTATGCATAAAATAAATACATAGACGTACTGAGATAAATTTACAGTTTATAGCCATTATTTTTAATATACTTTTTTTTTGTGTTCATGGGTCCAAAGATTATCAGGTTGCAGGATGTATGACCTGAAATGTTGTCTGTCGTACTGAGATTAACTAGATTTTTATTTCTTGATGTTGCTTTTTTTTTTTTTTTTAATTCATTTTAGATCTTGCTTCAAGCATAAAAAGTAGTGCGTATTATTAATTTGTTACGGTGGATAGCATCCGCTTTTGGGATTGTTAACTATATTACTGGAGTAATGGCTGTATAAATTTATTTTTGGGCGAAATCGCTAAATATGCAATTTCCTCAAATGTAATGAAATTTGATTGGAAAAAACTAATTATTAAAAAAAAAAAGAAAACTTTTGAGTGGAAAAATCACTTCTGGGAAACATAAAATAAGAAATAGATTGACACATAAAGAGAGCTGGCACATGATGTGTTTATTAATAATAATTTTCTATTAATGTGGGGGCCACCGAAGAACGAGGACGGTTGAATGAGAAAGATTTTCTTCATCTGCAGTAAAACCATTTTAAAATTACTTCGAGCCGTCTGACTGTAAAAAAAAAAAAAGATACATATATTTGCACATTATGAAGGTTCGTGGTACACCATAAGGAACATTTCCTTTGGTAAAATACCTCACAACTATGATAACTGGCAACAAGGACTATTGGAGAGCTTATAACTCCAACAAAAATTAACACGAGAAAGTAAATACACTACCGCAATACCGAGATATATAAATAATTACCATTTATAATTTTATTCCTCATCTATGAGAGCTGCAAAAAAAAAAAAAAAAATGAAGGTTGAAGGAAGACTAAACTGTATTAATGTCGTTTAGCGATTGTTTGAATTTTAACGTTAGGAAGAATGTCATTTATGACGTTTCTCATTTGTAGTGAGAGCTTGAGGATGTGTACATTTTTTTGCGGTTGAAGATCACGCCTTCAAATTGGAAACTATTAAACATTAGTAATCCTACAAACTGCATAATAGAGGGCGAAAACATAAATATTTAACTTTCACTAATTTGCTCCAAATTTGCTTGGAAACACACCCAATTTTATATTGAATTCAGAAAACATTTCTGAGTGTGAGAAGACTCAGCGGAAAAAAAAATAACAAAAATAAATGAGGAATCACCTAGGATGAAATCGACTCACTTTTAAAGAAGGCTGGCATTTCAGGGGTTTCAACCTTTGCGCTGATCGGAGACGTGTAAACAACTTGGAAATATAGAAACACACGGACATTCCTTTTATCTGTATAACTAGGGGTTTAAAGTGTCTTGAGCCTCGATGAAATTAAAAATAACGGAACATGTCCCCAGTGTGACGGTTAGTGTGATATAATTGTTCATAATCACCAAGGTAAAATCACTTCGAAAAGCAAAAACTCGCCTAAAACAAAAATGTTTAGGTATTGATTATCAGATATATATTATTAGGAAGAAGTAAATACATAGGCTTACTGAGATGTACAACTTAAAAACATTACTTGAGGGTTGGGGGACCGTCGGCAGAACTGTTGTTTCTGTCGTGTTGAGATTAAATTTTTAATTTTCGATGAGTCTAGTGGCTTTTTCTTTTATTCATCATAGCTGTGACTTCATATATAAAAAGTAGTAGCAATTGTGAGCTTGCTAAGTCTGATAGCATACTCTATGGGGGTAGTCCAAATTATTTTGCTGGATATGGCTGAATGATTTTAGGGCGAAATAAGCAACTTCGACAAATATATTCAAAATTGATTGGTAAAAACACCCAACTTATTAAGAAACTCATAATAGATTTCTGAGGGAAAAAAAATCACATTTATGAAACATATAACAAAAAATCGACTGACACGTGAAGAGAGCTGGCATCCTATGTGCTTAAGAGAAATGTTTCAATTGATGTAGGTTTCACCAAAACAGCAGGTGATTCAATTTAAAAGTACATCGATTCCCTTGTTGATGAATATTCGTGTTACACTATAAGACACATTTTCTTAGTTAAAATCTCTAAACTTTGATAACTCGTGACATGAAACATTTAGGAGCTTTTGATTCACAAAAAAATTAATACGAGAACGTATAAACAATATTGCCATATTGGGATTTGTAATAAATTATCATCTATAAGTTTACTCCTCAACTTCTTAGACATAAAGTGCATGCCAATTACAAAAAAAGTTTTCTGGTTGAAGAAACATTTAATGGTCTATGTTAATGTTGTCTGGAGATTATTAGGATTCTTACCTTAGCAAGAGGGTCATTAAAGACCTTTGTCATTTGTGATGCAACTTCGGGGTAAACAAATGGTACAAATTTGCTACGGTAAAAGCATCCCTTTTAGTAATGCAAAACTATTATACATGAGGGATCATAAAAACCGTATAATTTAGGGTGAAAAGAGTAAGTATGAAGCCTCGACCAATGTACTCTATATTAACCAGTAAAAATTCCCAATTATACCGAAAATTCAGAAAATATTGAGAAAATTAGGCCTCGGAAAAAAGTAATAAGTAAGAAGGCTAAATGAGGTATCATGTACTATGAAATAATTTCACCTTTAATAAAGGCTGGCTTTTGAACTTTTTCACCACAGATGGGATTGTTTGATTGGAGACGTGTAAACAAGTTAGAAATTTAGAGATATAACGGACATTATGTATAACTACTGCATTAAAATCAGATATTGAGAATTCTGATCAAGTTTACAAAATGGAATATTCTCTGAGTACGACTGTTCCTGTGATATCATTATTCAAATTTACCGAGGTAGAATCACTTCGAAAGACAATAAATCGGTTGAAATGTAATTGTTTGGGTGTTAATTAGGTTATATTTTACTAGGAAAAAGTAAATACAAGGGCGTACTGAGATATGCAATTTATAAGCATTACTTTGCTCATCTTTTACGAAGTTTTATTCTTCATGGGTCTAAAAATACTTCGTTTTGCAGTTTAGTCGACCTGAGCTGTTGTGTATGTCGTGTTTAGATTAATTAGATTATTATTTTCGATGAGTCTTCTGGCTTTTAGTTCATCTTAGCCGTTATTTCAAGCTTAAAAAGCAGCGCAAATTTTGAACTTGTTTCGGCTGATTGCATCCGCTTTCCTGGTAGCTGAAAATCTTTTTACTGTAGTGATGGCTGTATAAACTTATTTGTGGGCGAAATCGCTAAATATGCAAGATCATCAAATGTACTAAAAATTAAATGGAAACACACCCAGTTACTTCCAAAAATAAGATGACATTTTAGAGAAAGTATAAACTATCGCAAACCCGAGATATATAATTAATTACCATTTGAAAGTTTACTACTCATCTCAGTGGACATATAGTACAGTTGCGAGCAGATGACTCGAGGCCACCTAGTCCACCCAGATATTGGTGTTTTATCCCGCAACAGTGGTAGCTGTGAACTTGACCGAGAATCAGTCTGCTGTCCGGGCGAAACAAACCCAGTTATAATTTGTCTACGTGCTGTTCTAACTGGTCTCCAATCAACATCATGCAAGTAAACGTATAATACTGACAATGATTAACGTGTCAGACACTTGGCAGATATATTTATAACCATAGTATTACAACACAGGCATCCAAATTGCGGTGCGTTCATTCATGTGAGACGGTATCCCGAGCGTGCAGCTCCATCATCACCTTGGTTTGTGACGTAGGCACCACGTGACGCCACGTATGGGAGTGTGGAGCTAGTTGACCCGTTCATGATAAACATTTATAGAGAGTAATCGTTCGACTCTTATCACATTGGTTTTCTCAGTCAAAACAAACCTATTATAACCTCTAATCTCATATACGTTAAATACCGCAGCCAACCACTTGCCCCCTCACCCCCCTCCCATCACACGTCCCACCTCGTCCTGCCCTTCCTCACCCACCACCCTCCATATAACTCACCCCCCCTCCCCTTGTTCCACTTACTGTGGTGTGAACCTTTAAATGTCGACGAAAGTGAGGTTAACGGTGAGGGATGACTGGCATGACGGTGTTTTTTGTGATAATGCTAGATTGCGGGGAAGCCGATAACCCTACGGCATATCTCTTGAAAACTGGTAAAGGTTGTTTGGTTCACGGCAATAGTCGAACAAAATAAATCTACCGATAACTGTGTCTCACATGAATGAACGCACCGCAATTTGGATGCCTGTGTTGTAATACTATGGTTATAAATATATCTACCACGTGTCTGACACGTTAATCATTATCAGATACGTTTACTTGCATGATATTGATTGGAGGCCAGTTAGAACTGCACATTGACAAATTATCACTGGGTTTGTTTCGCCCGGACAGCAGACTAAATCTCGGTCAAGTTCACAGCTATCACTGTTGCCAGATAAAACACCAACATCTTGGTGGACTAGGTGTCCTCAAGTCATCTGCTGGCAACTGTACATGACACCTAAAAAAAAAAAAAAAAAAAAAAATGGTTGAAGGAACACTGAATGAACTGCATCAATGTCGTCTGGAGATGGTTTGCCTTTTTAAGTTAGGAAGGTCATTTGTGACATTTTCATTTGTATTGGTAACGTCTGGATATAAAAAATTGCCCAGGTTTTATTACGGTAAAAGCATCCCCTTCAGGAGTAATTCAGAACTATTTTACTTGAGTGACTAAAAACCACAGATGTAAGGACGAGACTTCCACATCTGAACTCTAAATCAGCCCGGAAACACTTCTAATTACCTGAAATTCAAAAGCTATATCTAAAGTTGAAAAGATTCCGCCTTCGAAGAAAAAAAATTAATAACGATAAATGAGGTAACACGTAGGATGAAATCGATTCAAAGGTATAGAAGACTGGCGCTTGAGTCCGTATATGCAGAGGTCCTCTCCTCTGACGGCGACCGACCCTGCGATCCTTCCGCTCCAAAGAGTTTCGTTTGATTATAGAGGTGTAAACTACTTGGAAATTTAGTTATAAAACGAATATTTTTATATATATAATTAGGGCAATGATATGCACTATTGAGACTCCTGATCGTTTCAAAAATGAAACATGTTCACAGTTTGACGGTTGGTGTGATATCTTTATCCATATCTTTACCCATATTTACCAAGGGAAAATCACAGACTGTCCCCCGCTGTGGCGGGGGGAACACAATCTGGCCGCGCTATTGGGTGGTACTACTACATTGCCGCCAGGTTGTTTTAGGAAGAATTCTGCCACCGTATTCCCTGCGTGTCGTAAAAGGCGTCTAAAAGGGGCGGGGTGAGGGGACTAAAGACCCCCTACTTTTTTTTTTAGTTCCTAAAAAGAGACTGGACAGAGAAAGGGACGGGAGATTGAGTTATCCCCATACCCTGATGATTGGGTCTATGAATGTGCGTGGATGTAGTACGATTGAGGGTAAAAGGGAAGAGATTTGGAGAATGTGAGAAGAAAGTTGGATGTGTTAACTTTGAGTGAAACGATGATGAAAGGGAAGGGTGAGTTTATGTTTGGAAGTGTGAATGGAAGATTGTCAGGTTTTGATAGTGGAAGAGCAAGAGAAGATGTGGCCTTGTTAGTGAGTCCGGAAGTACAGCAGTGTGTGATTGAATGGAAGGAGGTGTCATCGAGACTGATGTGGGTGAAAGCGAAGTTTGAACATGAGTTGTGGGTGTTTGTGAGTGCATATGGGCCTGGTTGTGAAAGGGATGAAGAAGAGAGGGAGTCTTTCTGTAATGATGTTGATGAGTGTCTGCAGCGTGTTGGAGCGAATGTGATGGGAGATCTGAACGCTAGAGTTGGAAATGTAGCAGTTGAAGGTGTAGTTGGTATGCATGGGGTGCCTGAAAGAAATGAAAATGGGGAACGAATGCTAGGGATGTGTATTGAGCGAGAGATGGTGAATGAAAATACGCTGTTTGAGAAGCAAAATATTTATAAGTATTCATGGGTGAGACAGGAGGGTGGAATGGTTGTGGATAAAGCATTGATGGACTATGTTGTATTTAGTAAAGATTGTTGGATGTGAGAGTTCTAAGAGTCTGACCACTAGCAGGTGGAGGGAAAGTTAACAGTAGGTAAGAGATGGGTAACAGCTAGGAGAGTTAGGTGTAGCAGGGAGGTTTTGAAAGTGAGAGTTGGATAAAAGAGAGAAAATGATAATCAAGAGAAATTGAAAGATTAGGAAAATAGCAGTGTGGAGGAGGAATGGCAGTTGTTTAAGAGGTGTGTGGTGTCAGACGTGTGGGTGGTGGTGTAAGAAAAGGAAGTGAATGGTGATGTGAATGATGTGAGGAAGTATGTATGGCTGTGGCTGAGAAGACGTGCATACGAAATGTGGCTGCAGAGGAAGGATGAGGTGTCATATGAGAGGTATAAGGAAAAGAGGAATAGAGCGAGAAGGGCTGTGCATGATGCTAAAGTGGCAGCAGATGAGAGGTGGGGTAAGCGGTTGACTGAGAATTTTCAACAGAATAAGAAAATGTTCTGGAAGGAGGTTAAATGGGTGCGAAAGTGAGAGTCTGGGAAGAAATAGCGAGTAAAAGCACAGGATGGAAGGATGTTTAATTGAGATGGATGCAGTAAGGAAGAGATGGGCAGAGTATTTTGAAAGATTGTTAAATGTAGAGGAGGAAAGGGTGGCTGAGATTTTGACGGATGAAAGGATGCAAAGAATAAATGTGTTGGGAGAGTTGAATGATTCTTTGATCACGAAGGAGATGAAAACAGGGAAAGCTGCAGGTATGGATGGGTGTGTTGTGGAATGCCTGAATGGTGGTTGAGTGACTATTGTTGACTGGTTAGTAAGACTGTTGAATGTGTGCTTTGTGAAAGGTATGGTGCCAGTTGACTGGGCAAGTGCTTGCGTGGCCCCGTTGTATAAAGGCAAGGTGATAAGTATGAACGTACTAGCTTTAGGGGTATAAGTCTGTTGAGTATCGTAGGTAAGGTGTTAATTATGAGAGTTTGGATACAGAGGGAGTGATTTGTGATGAGCAGTGTGGCTTTAGGAGAGGGAGGGGATGCGTGGATCAGCTGTTCGCTGTGAGACAAGTGCGTGACAAGTATTTAGTGAAAGGCAAGGATGTGTTTTGGGCATTCATGGATTTAGAAAAAGCGGATGATAGAATTGATAGGGAGGCTTTGTGGACTGTTTTAAGATTGTATGGACTTCATGGTAGGTTACTAAAAGGGGTGCTAAGTTTTTATGTACATAGTAGAGCGTGTAAGAGTGGGAAATGCTGAGTGATTGGCTTCCCGTGAGAGTGGGGCTGCGACAGGGATGTGTGATGTCGCCATGGTTGTTTAATATTTACGTGGATGGTGTTGTAAGGGAGGTGAATGCAAGAGTTTAAGGTGGAGGTCTGAGTCTGGTGATTGTTGATGGTGGAGAGTGGAATCTGAAGCAGCTGCTGTTTGCAGATGATACTGCACTGGTGGCTGATTCAGAGGAGAGATTGAGACAGTTGGTGGAGGAGTTTGGAAGGGTGTTTGATAGGAGGAAATTGTAAGTAAATGATAAGAGTAAAATGATGAAGTGTACGAGGTTGGTAGATTGTAGGAGGACGAATATAGTTCTGAATGGTTAGTTGCTTGAGGAGGTAATTTTAAATATTTAGGGTCACATGTTGCTGTGGATGGAAGAATAGATGCAGAAGCGAAGGTTAGAATAAATGAAGCAGGTAATGTGCCGGGAGGAATGAAAAAAGTGTTTAGATGTCGTTCGCTTAGAAAGGAAGTAAAGAGAAAGCTGTATGAGGGTGTTGTGATACCGACTGCGTTATATGGGGCTGAAACATGGAATATGGGTGTAGCAGAGAGGAAAAGTTTGAATGTAATGGAGATGAGGTGTCTGAGGAGTATGTCTGGAGTGACGCGTATGGATCGAGTGCGAAATGATGAAGTGCGAAGACCTGGATTTGTTCGGGAGATGGCTGGTAGAGTTGAACAGAGGGTTGTGCGATGGATTGGGCATATGGAGAGAATGGAAAATGAGCGATTGGTGAAAAAGATAACTAGATCTGATGTGAGAGGTGTAAGGCTGAGAGGGAGACCACAAATAGGATGGATGGATAGTGTTAAGAGAGCCCTGGACTCGAGAGGGATGTCTGTTGCTGTGCGTGACAGAAATAAATGGAGAGAAATTGAATGAATAAATAATGACGTAGCCCTAAGGGGATATTCTCCCGCATTTGGTCTGTTCAGCTAGTTAGGTCAGGTGCGGGTAGGGGGATGGGTCTATTATGATGTGGCAGGGGTAAACCAGTTCTGCTGTCGGGCCCTGCTGTGGATGTCACTGATTGCACTGCGCAGTAGACCCTTCTGCGGTGTGGTGCGGTGAGGATCTGTCCCGTCTCCCTTCTGGGGCTAAGATGCGATTGAATGTCTCGGCTACCTCCCTTCCCGGGGGGGGGGAAGCACCCTAGGAATATAGATAGATAGAAAATCACTTCGAAAGGCAATAAACCGTTTAAAATTATTCATGTATTCATTATCAAGTATATATTATTAGGAAAAAGTAAAGAAATAGTTGTACTGAGATATATATAGATTATAAACGACACTTGGATAATAATACGTAGTTTTATTGGTCTTGATTAGTCTAAAAAAACTCAGGTTGCTGGAGCGTCGACCTGAAATGTGGTGTGTCTCATGCTGAGAATAACTGGATTTTTAATTTTTGAGGAATCTTTTTTTTTTTTTTTTTTTTTTTCGTATCTTCAAGCATAAAAATTAGTGCTAGTTGTGAACTTGTTACGGCTAATAGAATCCGTTTTGGGGATAATTGAAAACTATTTTACTGGGATAACGGCTGTAAAAACTTCTTTTCGCCCGAAATTGCTAAATATGCAACTTCCACAAAGGTATTGAATATTAATTAGAAACACCCAATTATCTCCAAGACAGAACGCATTTCAGAGAGTGAAAGAATCACAAGCTTTTGATTCTCCAATAAAAATTAATACAAGACTGTATAAACAAGAGTGCAATATCGAGATATGGAATTAATTACCATCTATAACTTTATTCATCTACGTCGACATATAATGCATGACAACTACAAAAAAAAAAAAAAAGATCGAATGTTGAAGAAGCACTGAATGAACTGCATTAATTTCATCTGGAGATTATTAGGATTTTCATCTTAGGAAGATTGTCTTTTAAGACTTCTTTCGCTTGTCGTGTAAAGTCAGGGTAAACAAATGATACAAATCTTACTACAGCTAAAACATGAGAGATCCTAAAACCGCAGAGTTTAGGGCGAAAATAGTCAGAATGCAACATCCACAAATGTACTCTAAATCATTTTAAACAGTAACAGAAAACTTTTATAATTGAGAGCCGAAAATACTCAAATTTTAGCGCAAAAAGACAATCTAGGAACCTTCCACGAAAATATTCTAAATTAGCTATGAAACACTCCCACTTGCTGAGGGTGAAAAAGAAAATGCTTTGGAAAAGAAAATCAGTGACGGTGTTGAATGAGGTAACACATAGCATGAAATCGATTCATAAGAGGGCTGTCGTTTAGTTATTTAAGCCCAAAGAGTTTCGTGTGATGAGACGTCTAGAGAACTCTAAAATTTAGACGTGAAGCTGACATTATTTTACTTAGGACTTAAAAGTGACATCTTCATCCCCCTTTAGTCGACCTGAGTTGTTGTGTATGTCGTTTTGAGATTAATTGGATTAATTCGGTGAGTCTTCTGGGTTTTCTTTTAGTTCATCTTTACCTCTATTTCAATCTTAAAAAGTAGTGCCAATTTTTAACTTGTTCGGCTGATAGCATTCGCTTTGGGTAAAGTTGAAAACCTTTTTACTGGAGTGATGGCTGTATAAACACATTTCTGGACGATATCGCTAAATGTGCAAGATTCACAAATGTACTAGAAGCTGACTGGAAAAACACCCAGTTATTTCCAAAAATAAAATATTTTAGAGAAAGTATTAACTATCGCAATTCAGAGATATGTAATTAATTACCATTAGAAACTTTAGTACTAATCTCCGTGGACATAGAGTACATGACGTACCAAAAAAAAATAATAAAAATGAAGGTTGAAGGAAATTGAATGAACTGCATCAAAGACGTCTAGAGGTTGTTAGGATTTTGAAATTAGGAAGGTAATTTATGACATTTTCATTTGTATTGGTAACATCATGATATAAAAAATGGTACAAGTATTATTACGGTAAAAGCTTCCCTTGCAGAGTAATTCATAACTATTGTACTTGAGTGATACTAAAAACCGCAGATTTAAAGATGAAAACACTAAATATGAAACTTCCACTTCTGAACTTTAAATCAGGCAGGAAACACTTCCAATTATCTGAAATCCGAAAGCCATATCTGAAGTTGAAAAGATTCCACTCGAAGAAAAAAATAACAGCGCTCAATGAGGTAAAACGTAGGATGAAATCGATTCAAAGGTATAGAAGTTTTGCGCTCGAGTCCGTATAAGCAGAGGTCAAAGATCCTCTCGTCTCATGGCAGCCGAACCCGCGATCCTTCCGCTCCAAAGAGTTTTGTTTAATTGGAGACGTGTCAAAAATTGCGAAAATTTGGGATAAAAGGAATATTTTTTGGCATATAACTAGGCCATAATATGCCTAATTGAGACTCCTAGTTAAGTTTAAAAAATTGAGCATTTTCACAGTATGACGTTTGGTGTGATACCTTTACCCATATTTAATAAGGTAAAGTCACTCCGAAAGGTATAAAATGTTTAAAATTATTTTATCAAATATAATTAATTAGGAAAAAGTAAATATTTAGTTGTACTGATATATAATTTATAAACATCACAGATAATAATGTACATAGTTTAATTGTTCTTCATTAGTCTTAAAAAAAAATCAGGTTGCTGGAGAGTCGACCTGAAATGTTGCCTCACATGCTGAGATAAACTGGATTTTTAATTTTTCAGGAATCTGCTTTTTTTTTTTTTTTTTTTAAATTCATCTTTGCCGTGATTTCAAGCATAAAATTTAGTGCCAGTTGTGAATTTCTTACGAATCCGTTTTAGATATAGTTGAAATCTATTTTAGTGAAGTAACGGCTGTAAAAACTTCTTTTCGTACAAAATAGATAAATATGCAACTTCCACAAAGGTATTGAAAATTAATTAGAAACACACCCAATTATCTCTAAGACTCAAAACACATTTCAGATAGTGAAAGATCACATTTAGGAAACATAACAAGAAATCCATTGAAACGTATTCCTTATCCTCACCTCCGTACACATAGTACATTACAGCTGGAAAAAAATAAATAAATAAAAGAGGCTTGAAGGACGACTGAACGAATTATTAACGTCCTGGAGATTGTTTGTTATTACTTTAGGTAGAGGGTCATTTCCGACTTTTTAATTTGTATTGGTAGCTTCAGGGTAAGCAAATAGAATAAGTTTGTTACGGCCAAAGCTTCCGCTATTCAAAGCTATTGTACTTGAGGGATTCAAAAAACCGAATGTGTTGTGAAAAACACAAATTATGGGACGTCCATAATACTACTGTAAATTTGCTTGGTGATACAACTAATTGTATATGAAATTGAAAAAGCGTTTCTGAGGGTGAAAAAACTCCGCATTCGGAAAAAAAAAAAATTAGTAACGTCTAATTGAAGTATCTCGTAGAATGAAATCGATTCACAGGTAATGAGGGCTGGCATTTGATCGTTCTAGCCCCAAATAGCTTGGTTTGGTTAGAGACATTTAAACAATGTGGAAATATACTGTATAGAGAAAGAACGAACATTATTTTCATCTGTAAAACCAGTGTCATCTTGAGCCTCGTGTGATATCATTATCCAAATGTACAATGTAAAATCACTTTGAAACCAAGAGATCGTTGAAAACAAAATATCAGGTATCATTATTATGAAAATACATAGGCTTACTGCGATATACAAATTAAAAACATTACTTGGACCATGATGGGTCTAAAAATATTTGGTTGTAGGAGCGTCAACTGAACTGTTGTTTTTCTCCTGTTCAGATTAACTGATTTTTTTTTATATTATCGCTGAGTTTTATTCTTTTTATTTTCATCATAGCTGATGATGCAGATTAAAATTACATCGAATCTCCTGGATGATGTAAAAAAATAAAAAAATAAAAAATTATACGCATTATGAATATTCGTGTAACATCATGAGCCACATTTCCTTAGTTAAAATATCTCTAAACAATGATAACTCGTGACAATGAATATTGATGAGCGTTTCTCACAAAAATTAATATGGAGTGCAATACCGAGATATGTAATTAATTACCTTCTGTCGACATATACTGCATGACAACTACGAAAAAAAAAAGTTGAGAATGAACTGTATTAATTTCATCTGGAAATTATTAGGATTTTCACCATTGGATGATTTTCATTTGAGACCTTTTTAGTTTGTCGTGTAAATTCAGGGTGAACAAATGATACAAATCTTGCTACAACTAAAACACGAGATCTAACTAAAACCGCAGTGTTCAGGGCGTAAATAGTAAGAATGCAACCTCCACAAATGGACTCTAAATTGGCTCTGAAACACTTGGAACTATCTAAAATTCCAAAAATATATGAGTGAGAAAATTATGACAAAATAGTAAAAGGGGTAAATGAGGTATCACATAATATAAAATCATTTCATATTTGACGAAAGATAACTTTTGAGCTGTTTAAGTCCAAGAACGCTCGTTTGATTAGAGACGTGTCAACTGGAAATCTAGTGACAATGCACATTTTTTCTTATCTTTAACTAGGGTATTAAACTGAAATCTTGAGCCTCGATCAAATTTAAAAAAAAATGAATATTTTCCGAGAATGACAGTTCATGTGATATCAAAATTCAAATTTACCATTGTAGGATCACTTAGAATGGTAATAAATCGTTGAAAAGAAAATTAAAGGTTGATTCGATTAAATATAATTAGAAATATAATTTTTACACATTATTTGACTGCTCATTTACGCAGTTTTCTTCCTCATGATGTCTAAGAAACAATCACGTTGCATCTTGGTCGACCCGAACTACTGTCAGTCGCGTTGAGATTAACTGGATTCTTAATTTTGATAAGCCTTACAAACTGTTATTTCCAGCAAAAAACGTAGTGCCACTTGTTAACTTGTTACATTTGATATCATTAGTTTTGGTGATGGTTAACAATTCTTTTTACTGGAGTAATTGTTCTAGAAAATTTTTTCGGCAAAAAGTCGCTAAATATTCAAATTCCACAAATGTACTGAAATTTCATTGGAAACACCCAATTATTTCCAAAACAAATGACATTCTGAGAAAGCGTAAACTATTGAAATTCCGAGATATATATTTAATAAACAATAACTTTAGTACTCATCTCCGTATACATAGAGTACATGAAACATACAAAAAAATGCAGGTTGGAAGAGCACTGAGTGAACTGCATTAATGTCGTTTGGAGATTATTTCGATTTTTACCTAAGGGAGAGAGTCATTTATGACTTATTTTCATTTGTAAAGGTAACTTCAGGAAAGACAATCGTACATATATATATATATTTTTGGTAAAACTATTCTTTGAAACAGTAACTGAAGCTTTTATACTTGAGTGATCCTAAAAACGTCAAATTTGACGGCAAAAAGACGATACAGGAACCTTCCACAAAAAAAAACTAAATTAACTATGAAACACTCCCAGTTGCGTTTAATGTTAAGAAAACATTGCTGAGGGTGAAAAAAAAAAAAATATTGCTTTGGAAAAGAAAATCAGTGACCATGTTGAATGAGGTAACAAATTGCTGGAAGTCGATTCAAAAGAGGGCTGTTGTTTAGGCAATTAAGCACAGAGTCTCGTCTGTTGAGAGACGTCTGGAGACCTTTAAAATTTAGAGTTGCTGACATTATTTTTACCTGTATAGCAAGGGTATGACGATTCGTGTGATTTCATTATCCATATTTATCAAGCTATAATCACTCCGAAAATATATAAATCTTTTAAAAGAAAAATGTTTATGTATTAATTAGAAGATATGTATTAGTAGGAAAAAGTAATTACACGGCCGTCCTGAGATATACAGATGATAAACATTACTTGGTTCCTCATATACGCACTTTCAGTGTTTATATCGAGTCTAACAAAAGTTTGGTTACACGATGGCCGACCTGGTAGGTCAAAACTTAGATATTTCAAAGGCTGAGAAAATCACATTTAGAAATCAAGAAATCGATTGACGTAAAAAGAGCCGGGATCTGATATGATTACAAACAATAAATTTCAATTGATGTGGAGGGTCATCGATACAAGCGAGAAATTAAAAAAAAAAAAAAATTGTCATTTGCAGTAGAAGGCATTTTAAAATTACATCAAGCCTCCTAACTTAATGTAAAAAAAAAAAAGTATTATGAAGGTTCGTGTTACATCATAAGCCATATTTCCTTACGTAAAATATCTCAGAACCTATAACTCGTGTGAAGGGATATTGGTGAGCTCCTGACTCAAACAATAATTAATGAGAAACTATAAGCCACCATCGCAATACCAGTATAGGAAATTAATTGCCATTTATAATTTTATCCACCTTATTTGATATAGCAACAACAAAAAAAGGGAGGTATAAGGAAAACAAAAATGAACTGTCCTAATGTGATCTGGAGATCATTTGGATTTTTCCGTTGGAAAAAGGGTAATTTGGGACATTACTGTTTCCAGTGTTTCAGGATCTAAAAAATGGAACAATTGTTTTGTGACGGTAAAATCACCCCATTTCTGAGTAATTCATAACTCTCATATTTTACTGATGCTAAAAACCGCAGAATTAAGGGTGAAAACACTGAATATGCAACTTCCACAAATGAACTTGAAATTACCTCGGAAGCACTCTCAATTATCTAGAATTCTAATACAATATGAGTGGGCGAAAAAATTCCGCCTCGGAAAAAAAAAAATAGTAACAAGATTAAATTAGCTAACGCGTAGGATGAAATCGATTCACAGGCTGGCTCTCGGAACCCTATATGCAGAACGTTGTAGTCGCCTTGGCTCCCGCGAGGATTTTTGAAGCGGTTATCTTCTTCCGACTTGCTTAGGACATTCTCCCGCTGGCTGACTTCAAAGTGAGGCATACTGGCCGGAGCAGGCCCCGTATTTTTCACACAGTCCCTGGCTTGTTGGAGGCGGAAAAAGGGGCGACCCGGAGGACGTCAGTGCAAGCTTTCGCCACAATATCGGCATCAGTGCTCTACAGTACACTGCGCCGAGGGGTAGAGATCCTCTCTTCTTCCGGCGGACCTACCTCGAGATCCCTCCGCTCCAAAGAGTTTCGTTTCATTGCAGACGTAAAAAAATCGGAAATTTCCAGACCAAACGGATATTTTTATGTGTATAACTAGGGTAATAATTTGGCACTGAGGTTAATGATCAATTTACAAAAATTTAATATTTTCACAGTTGTACGGTTAGTGTAAAATGTTCATCCATATTCACCAAGATAAAATCACACCAAAAGGAAAAAAAATCGTTTACAAGAAAATATTTTAAGTATTATCAGAGATATATATTATTAGCAAAAAGTAAATACATAGGCGTACCTATATATTTTTACAGTTTATGACCATTACTTGGATTATAATAGACCTTTCTTTTTATCTTCATGGGTCCAAAGAAAATCAGTGTCTGTCGTAATGAGATTAACTGAATTTTTATTTCTTGATAGGTCTCGACTTTTTTTTTTTTTTCCAGTTTGTCAAGCTTTAAGCATAAAAAGTAGTGCCTATTATTGATTTGTTACGGTTGATAGCATTGGCTTTGTGGTTTGTTGACGACTATATTACTGGAGTAATGGCTGTATAAGTTTATTTTTGGGTGAAATCGCTTGCAATGCAACTTCCACAAATGTAATAAAAATTGGTTGAAAACAACTAATTATTGAAAAAAAATCAAGAAACCTTTCTGAGTGTTGAAAAATCACTTTTAAGAAACATATAACAGGAAATACTGACACGTAATGAGAGCAGGATTATATGTTTAAGAACAATAATTTTCCATTAATTTGGGGGTCACCGAAAAACGAGAACGTTTGGATAAAAAAGATTTTCTTTATCTGCAGTGAAAGCACTTTAAGATTACTTCGAGCCGTCTGACAATGCAAAAAAAATTAATATATCTTTGCACATTATGAAGGTTCGAGTTACATCATAAGCAATTTTTCCTTAGGTATTACGATCCATGGGGAGTATTTAACTGTATCTACCCTATGAAGACCCATGGAAAGCAATAAGAAAAGAGAAGGATCATGAACACTATGCAACTAGACAAACTACAGGGTAGATTGATAATGATTTGGTTGATTATTCATTTAATTTAACAAACTAAACATACAATAATTACAACCCTAAACCTAACTAAACCTAAGAAAAAAACAATATAAATACCTAAAGCCATTCACCATCAGAAGATTAATGAACTAATGCAAGGAGAAAACTGATACTCATGGTTTACAGCAAAAGAAGGCGTTGAAGATGGGTTCCCTATAACACAGGCTTCCAGGTAAAGGTCAGGAGTGGTTCACTAAGATATTCCCAGGGCAGAGGATGAGTGTGAACTGAACTTGCGCGGGAAACCAGATAATCAGGCAACCTCGCTTCACACAGAAAAAGGGAGGGAAAGTCAGGTGACATGTTGGGAAACTAGTAGTATCAAATCCAGTCAACAGATGGAGCGCTGGTAGCGTGAGGTGGACGAGTGCTTGACTTCAGTCAAAAGATGGGAGTTCACGAGGGATGAGGCGGAGGAGTAATAATTATAGCCGTAACACCTCCCCCACAAAGACCTACGCAGTGGAAGCACGAAGGAGGTAGATTACTCTGTAGCCTCGATGGGATGTCTCGACAGGGTATCCGCGAGAATGTTGTCAACACCCCTTATATGCTGAACTTGAAGATTAAATGGCTGAACAAGCAGGGCCCATCGTAGAATCCGTTGATTGGAATTCTTCATAGTCTGGAGAAATACAAGAGGATTGTGGTCCGTAAAGACAGTAGTAGGATGAGGATGGTGGCGAAGATAGCACTCGAACTTCTTGATTGCTAGCACGAGAGCTAGAGCCTCTTTCTCAATTGTGGAGTAGCCCCGTTGATGTCCTTTCAGCTTCGACGAATAGTAGGCAATAGGATGGAGAACACCACTCACTGGGTTGGTTTGCAGCAAAACAGCACCAACCCCAACTCCACTAGCATCGATATGAAGATGGAAAGGTTGCGAGTGGTCAGGAGTTCTGAGGACAGGTCTGCTGGCAAGAAAAGTTTTCAGACGTTGAAAGGCAGTCTCGCAGGCAGAGGTCCACTTGAAGGGGGTTCGAAGTGCGGTGAGATCAGTCAGTGGAGCTGCAACACTGGAGAAGTTCTTACAAAAACGACGATAGAAACCGGCCATCCCCAAAAACCTCATGACTTCCTTTCTGGTGGTTGGAGTTGGGAACGCTAGAACTGCTTCCACATTGGCCTCCTTCGGTAGAACTTGCCCCTGTCCCACATGTCCAAGATATGTTACTGTAGAGTCTCCAAAAGTAGATTTAGCTAAGTTGATGGTAAATCCTACTTCTTTTAGTTTGTTGAAGAGGGCATGGAGACGTGTCAGGTGTTCGTCCCACTGGTCAGCCATCACCACAAGGTCATCCAGATAAGCTGAAGTCCCAACCAAATCCTGTGTGATGAAGTTGATGATCCTCTGGAATGTGGCCGGAGCATTAGATAACCCAAATGGCATTACAGTGTACTGATATAACCCAAATGGGGTTATGAAAGCAGATATTAATTTAGCTCTGTCTGTCATACCTATCTGGTAATAGCCTTTTTGGAGATCTATTGTGCTAATAAATTCGGAGTTTCCTATGCAATCTATTAAGTCCTCTATGAGTGGTAGGGGATAAGAGTCAGAGACAGTGACCTTATTGACTTTACGATAGTCTGTACAGAACCTGTGGCTTCCATCGGGTTTTGGAACTAAAAGGCATGGGGAAGCCCAAGGAGAAAAACTTGGTTCTGCAAGGTGATTAGCAGTTAAGAATTCAACTTCCTTTTTCATTACTTTCATTTTTAAAGGATTAAGACGATATGCTGGCTGTTTAATTGGACTAGTAGCATCGCTAACCAACCGTATGTCATGTTTTAAAAGACCACAAAACTCTGGTAAATCAGCAGTAACTTCAGGATAAGACTTCAATAACAATTCTAGGTCATCCTTTTGTATGTTGGTCAAACTTGATAGGTAATCACATAGAGATTCCATGATCATGCTGTTAGGTAGGTTACCGGACGGTTGGGGTAGGTCCAATTCTGGGTTTGTCAAGTCTGAAGTCTCTGGCTCTGGCTCTGGCTCCGTTCCCACAAACAGTACAGGGTTCATCTCATTTCTCTCTGCATAGTGCTCCTCTGGGCATCTAGTAAAATAAGGTTTCATTAAATTCACATGAACAAGTTGAGAGTCTTTACGTCTATCTGGGGTGTGTACTACATAATTCAATTTTGATAGTTTTTTGGCAACTACATATGGGCCAGTGAATTTACTCCTGAGGGGACTACCTGGAATGGGAAGAAAGAGCAAGACCTTGTCTCCTGGGGAGTAACTGTGTGCAACAGACGATGGATGTTGAAGTCTTTCCATTTTACACTGAGCCTTTAATAAGGTATCTTTAGCAATCGTTCTGACTTCTGATAATCTAGATCTTAAATTATCAATATAGTGAGATACAAATGGACTTTCTTGAGTAGTGCTGTTAAACCACTGATCTTTCAGAAGCTTCAAGGGACCCCTTATTTGTCGTCCATATAATACCTCAAATGGAGAATATCCTAAAGACTCCTGAGGACACTCCCTTATAGCAAAAGAAGAAAGTCTATGCCTTCATCCCATTCCTTGTGGTTTTCCAAGCAATACTTTTTCAACATTGATTTAAAGGTCTGGTGGAACCTTTCTAAACAGCCCTGGGATTGTGGGTGATAAGCCGAGGAAGTGACATGTTTAACCTCTAGTTCCTCCATAACTTTTTTGAAAAGCCTACTGGTAAAATTCGTCCCTTGATCCGATTGGATTTCTTTAGGGATGCCAAATGCAGTGAACAAATGAAGCAGGGATTTCATTATAGTTTTAGAGGTGATATTTCTGAGGGGATAGACTTCAGGGTATCTTGTTGCAGTATCCATGATAGTAAATAAGTACTGGTTACCTTTCTTTGTCCTAGGTAGAGGTCCCACACAATCAATAACTACCTTTTCAAAAGGTGCTGTCACTACAGGAATTGCATGGAGTGGAGCAGACTTAAGCTGTTCATTAGGTTTACCAGCCACTTGACAAACATGACAAGTTTTTATAAAAGTAGAAACATCCTTTCTAAGACCTGACCAATAGTAATGTTGTAGGATTTTTTTGTAAGTTTTAAGACCCCTAGGTGACCAGCTATCCCGTCATGAGCCAGTTTAAGGATGGATTGTCTGACAGATTTGGGAATCACAACTTGGTGGATTTCTGACCAGGTATCAAGATGTTTTAGTTCTGGTGGTCTATAAGCTCTCATCAAAACGCCATCATGGAAGTAAAAAACAAGGCAATGTATTTAGGTCTTTACCTTCGACTGCAGCATGTCTCAGGGTAGCAAGTGATGGATCAGCCTTCTGAGCTTTAATTAGGTTTTCTTTTGAGATAGTCTGATCCAGCAGATATTCCTTGGGAGCAGGTGGTGGTAATGGATTGATTTTGTTCTTTTTAGCCTTCTGTGACCTAGTTACAACACAGGAGGGAAATAAGTGGGGAGCAACAGTATCTAGAATCTCAGTTGGGCTCTCAGTTAAAGGGTTTTCAACCACTGAAACCATAGGCACAATGAGTTCTCCTGCCAAATCATTTCCCAATAGCAGATGAGATCCCTTGACTGGCAAAGGGTCTTCTCTGACAGCTACTTTAACATTTCCAGATAAAAGGTCACACTGGAGATAAACTTCAGCTAAGGGATAGGAGGGATTAGATGAAAGGTCAGACAAAATCACCTTCTCCCCAGTGAAGGCACTAGATACACAAGGAATAGCATTTCTGACCAAAATTGATTGAGATGCTCCAGTATCTCTCAAGATAGTAATGGGATATGACTCATCATCTTTATTCAGTGAGACTGTACCCTGAAACATAAAAGGAAGGAAGGAATTCTGATGAGGCTTATTTGAATCATAAGTCACTACTGGCTTTTCAATTTCATGAGGAGATTTTTCTTTGGGGTTAAACATGTTTTTTGAAGTTTTACAATTAGGGTGTTTGCAGGACTGGATAGAATGACCTGGCTTTTTGCAATAACTACAGGATATATTGGAGATATTTTGAGTCCAAGGCATCAAGTGTGAAGAGCTCTGCTTACCACCCACCATACCGGAGCTTACACCAGAGGAGTACTTAACACCTGAGATGGAACCACTCCTGTTATTTAGAGATCCCATCAATAAATCATAGGCGTCAGCCAACTCCGCTGCTTTCATGAGATCCTTCTGTCCTTGCTCCTCCACATGCTTCAGGATGGTGAATGGCAACTTACTCTTCCACTCTTCCAAAACCATGAGATTAACCAGGTCTGAAAATGTTGAGGTGTTAGTTGTTTCAAGCCATTTCTTAAACTGTCTTAATTTATCATTTGCAAACTCCACATAAGTATGAGAAATTGATTTTACATGTTTTCTGAACTTCTGTCGATATCCATCAGGAGAAATTGAATATGCACGAAGAATACTAGTCTTTAAACCATTATAATCATTTTTATCATCAAAACTATTATAAACTCTCTGAGCTTTTCCGATCAGCTTTGGGACCAAGACTGATATCCAGTGTTGTTCAGGCCACTCATTTTCTTGGCAATGTGCTCAAATGTGTTTAAAAATCCATCCACATCATTCTCATCAAACTGAGGCAATAAAGCAGCTTCCTTGTGTGGTTTAAACGCAGTTAATTTCTCTCTCAATTCAATTTCCTTTTCCCTAAGGTTTGAATTTGCATTTGCTTCAAGCTCTCTTATTTGTAATTCTTTCATTTTTACTCTCTTCTTGAGCTAATTGTTCTGTTCTCATTCTCTCTTCTTGAGCTAATTGTTCTGTTCTCATTCTTTCTTCTTGAGCTAATTGTTCTGTTCTCATTATCTTTTCTTGAGCTAATTGTTCTATCTTAAGCTGATATTCTAATCTTAATCTTTCCATCTCCACTGGGTCACTGTGTCCTTGTTTAGTATGAGTTGAATAAGGATTATCAACCCTAGTAGGAAAGGAATAACTCATAGGAGTCAAAACATCAATAGCCTCTGTCCCCAGGACTTCCCTTTGAACTAAAGACTCTATAATTGTGTTTTTTAAGACCTCTTTTGTCATAAGAGATTCAATTTCTATTTGGAAGTAGGTAGCAATGCTTTTCCACTCATCTTTCTTTAAGTCTTTTAATTGCTCATGGCTAGGATTTTCAACAAATTTTTGAAGGTCAAACATGATTAAAATGTATGAGAAAATTATGGTAAGTTATATTTTAGACACAGATTACAGGAAGAAAACTCTTTGAAGTCCTGGAAACTTCCAGAGCCTTGACCAAAATATTAACTTACGAAAGTCGTTGTCTATGATTAAGAGCAGAGGATGACGGCTTTTAGCATGATCCGGATTACCCCTGATTATAGGATAAGACAAAACAACTTTGATTCTTGAATAATCTGGGACTTGGAAGAGTGAGTGTATCAAACTAGCCACTTGCCCTATCGCAACTAGCAGATGTAGACCTCACTGGAGCGTGGGATACGGCATTATAAACGATCCGGATATATTCCCCACATTTGATAGAACTTATAACGACCCTGTATTTCGTTAAAAATGAAAGATAAGTTCTATGAAGACTCCTGAACCTATAAACCTATGTGCTGACAAGTTCACACAAATACCAAAATGTTTATTGCATCAAGGATTTTAAATCGAATGGAAACAAGTTTCACACTAATACCAAAATGCTAAATACATCAAGGAAAATTTAAAATCTATGGGAACAAGCAACAGCAACCCCTCAAAACACCATTACTGTAAATGTCTGTCTAGCTGAAATAGGTCCTGTCATGGTCGCCATTTATTACGATCCATGGGGAGTATTTAACTGTATCTACCCTATGAAGACCCATGGAAAGCAATAAGAAAAGAGAAGGATCATGAACACTATGCAACTAGACAAACTACAGGGTAGATTGATAATGATTTGGTTGATTATTCATTTAATTTAACAAACTAAACATACAATAATTACAACCCTAAACCTAACTAAACCTAAGAAAAAAACAATATAAATACCTAAAGCCATTCACCATCAGAAGATTAATGAACTAATGAAAGGAGAAAACTGATACTCATGGTTTACAGCAAAAGAAGGCGTTGAAGATGGGTTCCCTATAACACAGGCTTCCAGGTAAAGGTCAGGAGTGGTTCACTAAGATATTCCCAGGGCAGAGGATGAGTGTGAACTGAACTTGCGCGGGAAACCAGATAATCAGGCAACCTCGCTTCACACAGAAAAAGGGAGGGAAAGTCAGGTGACATGTTGGGAAACTAGTAGTATCAAATCCAGTCAACAGATGGAGCGCTGGTAGCGTGAGGTGGACGAGTGCTTGACTTCAGTCAAAAGATGGGAGTTCACGAGGGATGAGGCGGAGGAGTAATAATTATAGCCGTAACATTAGGTAAAATACCTCACAGCTGTGATAACTGGCGACGAGGACTATTGGCGAGCTTTTAACTCTAACAAAAATTAACACGAGAAAGTAAAAACAATCAGTCCATACCGAGATATATTAAAAATTATCATTTACAATTTTATTCCTTATCTATGAGAGCTGCAAAAAAAAATGCAGGTTGAAAGAAGACTAAACTATATTAATATTGTCTGGCGATTGTTTGGATTTTAACGTTAGGAAGAGGGTCATTTATGACGTTTCTCATTTGTAGTGAGAGCTTGAGGATATGCAAATGGTACAAGTTTTGTTACGGTTGAAGCTTGCGCCTTAAGAGTAATTGGAAACTATTATGAGTAATCCTTAAAAACCGCATAATAGAGGGCGAAAACATAAAAATGCAACTTCCAATAATTTGCTCCAAATTTGCTTGGAAAAACACCCAATTGTATATAAGATTTAGAAAACATTTCTGAGTGTGAGAAAACTCAGCGAAAAGAAAAAAATAATAATCAAAGACTTAATGAGGTATCACCTAGGATGAAATCGATTCACTTTTAAGGAGGGCTGGCATTTGAACGATTTCAGCCCAAAGAGGACAGATGATCAGAGACGTGTAAACAACTTGGAAATATAGAAAGAGAACGGACATTCTTTTTATCTGTATAACTAGGTCTTGAGCTTCTTGATGAAATTAAAAACAACCGAACATTTCCCCAGTATGACGGTTAGTGTGATATCATTCGCCAAGGAAAAATCACTTCGAAAAGAAAAAAACTCGCTTTAGGTACTGATTATCAGATATATATTATTAGGAAAAAGTAAATACATAGGCTTACTGACACGAACAACTTAAAAATATTACTTAGGGGTTGTGAAGAGTCGACTGAACTATTGTTCCTGACGTGTCTAAATTAACATAATTTTTAATTTTCGATTAGTTTAGTGGCTTTTTCTTTTATTCATCATATGTGACTTCATTTATAAAAAGTAGTGGCAATTCTGAAGATGTAAAGGCTGATAGCATACTCTTTGGGGGCAGGCCAAATTATTTTGCTGAAGATATGGCTGAATAATTTTATTTCTTCGCTAACTCGGTAAATTGGCAATGTCCACAAATATATTCAAAATTGATTGGTAAATACACCGAACTGCCTAAGAAATCATAATAGATTTCTGAGATAAACATTTCTGAAACATATAACAAGAAATCGACTGACACTTAAAGAGAACTGGCACCCTATGTGCTTAAAAGAAATATTTCAAAACTTTGATAATTCGTGACATGAAACATTGAGGAGCTTTTAAATCACACACACAAAAAAAATAATACGAGAAGGTATAAACAATATTGCAATACTGAGATCTATAATAAATTTCCATCTATAAGTTTATTCCTAAACTCCGTTGACATATAGTGCATGACAACTATGAAGAAAAGTGCTGTTTGAAGTAACACTTAATGAACTGTGTTAATGTTGTCTGGAGATGACTAGGATTTTTACCTTAGAAAGAGGGTCATTAAAGACATTTGTCATTTGTGGTATGCAAATGATACAAGTTTTGCTACAGTAGTGCAATACTATTATAAATCAGGGATCCATAAAACAGCATAATTTAGAGCGGAAACAGTAAGTATGAAGCTTCCACATATGTACTCTAAATTAGCTACAAAAAACTCTCAATTGTACCTAAAATTTAGAAAATATTGAGAAAATTAGGCCTCGGAAAAAAATAATAAGGCTAAATGAGGTATCATGTACTACGAAATAATTTCACCTTTCATGAAGGCTGGCTTTTGAACTTCTTCAACACAAATAAGATCGTTTGATTAGAGACTTGTAAAAGAGTTGGAAATTTAGAGATTGGTCGGACATTATTTTTATCTGTATAACTACTGCATCAAAGTAGGACATTAAGCCTTCAGAACAAATTTACAAAATGGAATATTTTCCGAGAGTGACGGTTCCAGTGATATCATTATTCAAATTTACCAAGGTAGAATCACATCGAAAGGCAAAAAATCGGTTAAAAGATAACTGTTTAGGTGTTGATTCAGTTATATTTTATTAGCAAAAAGTAAATACGGTACATTTTTTACGGTCAGAACTATTGTTCTTGAGTGATGCTAAAAACCGCAGATTTAAGGACGAAAACACTAAATATGAAACTTCCACATCTGAACTCTAAATCAGCCCGGAAACACTTCCAATTGTCTGAAATTCAAAAACCATATCTGAAGTTGTAAAAATTCCGCCTTCGAAGAAAAAAAAATTAACGCTAAATGAGGTAACACGTAGGATGAAATCGATTCAAAGGTATAGAAGTCTGGCGCTCGAGTCCGTATATTTTTATTTTTTTTTTTGTGAGAAAGAACCAAAGGCAAAACTGTTTCTTCCAAGAGAAAAACAAAATACAACAGCCAAATTCAAGATCTGATCATTTCGAGATGCCTGGACACACTTTGTTTGAAAGACTGAAAATCATAGGAAGCAGGAAATACAGACAGAGGGAGACAGTTCCAGCATTGACCTGCTGCGTAAATGAAAGACTGGGAGTAACGGTTTACTCTTGCATTAGAGAGTTGGACAGAAAATGGATGCTAGTTTGTTGCTAGACGGGTGCTGCGCACCCGCCGTAGAGGTGGAGGAATGCTTGAAGACAGTTCAGAGGAGCAGTGACCAATGAAGCAGCGATAGAAAAGAGATAAAGATGCAACAGAGGTTGAAGGGAGTCAGTAAGAGGAGAGTTAGACGAAAAGCCTTTGACTCCACCCTATTGAGAAGAGCTGTATGTAGGGAGCCTCCCCACACATGAGAACTGTACTCCACGCAGGGACGAATAAAACCACTGTATAGAGTCAACAATTGTGCAGGGGTAAAGAAGGAACGGAGTCGGCTTAGCACACCCAATCTCTTAGAAGCAGATTTTACAAGAGGTGTACTATGATCTTTCCAAGATAAGTCCCGAGTAAATGAAACCCCAAGCATATTCAAGGGTGATGCAGGATGAAGCTGAATATTATTAAACATTAGTGGGTATACCTGTGGAAGATTTTGACGGATTGGTAGGTGCAAAAAACTGTCTTTGATGCATTAAAAATTACCAGATTATATTATATTTAGTTTGATTAGAGACGTGTAAAGAACTTGGAAATTTAGGGATAAACGAATATTATGTATATAACTCTATTAAGACTCCTTATCAAATTTCAAAAATCGAACATTTTCACAGTATGACGGTTGGAGTGATATCTATAGCTATATTTACAAAGGAAAAATCACTTCCAAAAGCAATAAACCGTTTAAAATTATTTAATTATTCATTATCAATTATATATTATTAGGAAAAACTAAATGAATTGTACTGAGATATATAATTTATAAACATCACTCGGTTAATAATATACGCCGTTTTATTGGTCTTTAGTCTAAAAAAAAAATCAGGTTGCTGGAACGGTCCTGAAATGTCTTTCATGCTGAGATTAACTGGATTTTTGATACTTCAGAAATCTAGTTGCTTTTTTTTAAATTCATCTTTGCCGTGACTTCAAGCATAAAAATTAGTGCCAGTTGTGAATTTCTTACGGTTGATAGAATCCGTTTTGGGTATAGTTGAAAACTATTTCACTGGCTGTAAAAACTCATTTTCGTTCGAAATATTCAACTTTCACAAAGATATTGAATATTAATTAGAAACCCTTTATTATCTCTAAGACTCAGAACACATTTAAGAGAGTGAAAGAATCCCATTTAGGAAATATATAACAAGAAATCCACTGACACTTAGAGAGCTGACATCTGATGTGTTTAAAAACAATAATTTTCAGTTAATGTTGGGCTCACCGAAACAAGCGAGATATTTTGAATGAGATAACTTTATTCCTCATCCTCATCTCAGTACATATAGTACAGTACGTGGCAGCTGGGAAAAAAAAAAAAAAAAGGCTTGAAGGAGGACTGGATGAACTATTAACGTCGTCTGGACAATGCTTGAGTTTATACGTTAGGAAGAGGGTCATTTCTGACTGTTTTCATTTGTTCTGGTAGCTTCACGATAAGCAAATGGAATAAGCTTTGTTACGGCTAAAGCTTTCGCTATACGAGTAATTGAAAGCTATTATACTTGAGTGATCCGAAAAACCGAAGCAGCGAGGTGAAAAGCACAAAATATGAGACGTCCGTAATAGTGCTCTAAATTTGCTGGGAAACACTAGTAATTGTATATAAAATTCAGAAAACGTTTCTTAGGGTGAAAAAACTCCTCCTCGGAAAAAATAATTAGTAACAAGTGCAACTGAGGTAATCTCGCAGGATGAAATCGATTCACAGGTAATGAGGGCTGGCATTTGATCGTCCTAACCCTAAATAGGTTCGTTTGGTTAGAGACGTTTAAACAACTTGGAAGTATAGACAGTACGAACATTATTTTCATTTCCTAAGCCAGTGTCTTCTTGAGTTTTGATCAAATTTAAAAATGGAATATGTCGTAGTACGACGTTCGTGTGATATCGTTATCTAAATTTACAAGGTGAAATCACTTTGAAACCAACAGATCGTTTAAAACAAAATTTAGGTATAATAATTATGAAAATACATAGGCTTAATGCGATATCCAATATAAAAACATTACTTGGACCATCATACACACAGTTTTATTGATAATGGTTGGTCTAAAAAGATTAGGTAGCTGGAGCGTCAACTGAACTGATGATTTTCTCATGTTCAGATTAATTGATTTTTAAAAATTATCGATGAGTCTATTGCCTTTTTTTTTTTTTTTTATTCATCATAGCTGATGATGCAGTTTAAAATTTCACCGTCTTCCCTGACTGATGTAAAAAAAAATAAAATAAAAAGAATATTTACGCACAATGAGTATTGGTGTTACACCATGAGCCACATTTCCTTAGTTATAATCTCTCAAAACTATGGTAACTCATGACAAAGAATACTGATGAGCTTTTGACATATAAAAATTAATACGAGACTATAAACAAGAGTGCAATACCGAGATATAGAATTAATTACCTTCTATAACTTTATCTCCGTCGACATATAATGCATGACAACTACCAAAAAAAAAAAAAAAAAAAAAAAAAAAAGGTTGATAGACCACTGGTACAAATCTTGCAACAACTAAAACACGAGTGATCCTGAAACCGCAGAGTTTAGGACGAAAGTAGTAAGAATGCAGCCTACACAAATGTCCTTTAAATTAGCTCTGAAACACTGCCAATTGTATCTAAAATTCCGAAAATATTTATAAGGGTGAGAAAATAAGGCCTCGTTAGAAAATAATTAGTAAAAGGGATTAATGAGGTATTACGTAGGATGAAATAATTTCATATTTAAAGAAGGACATCTTTTGAGCTGTATAAGCCAAAAGACGATCGTTTGATTAAAGACGTGTCCACAACTGGAGATTTAGAGATAGAATGTACTTTTTATGTTTAACTAGGGCATTAAACTGAAATCTTGAGCCAACTGATCAAATTAAAAAAAATATATATTTTCTGAGAATGACAGTTCCTATGATATCATAATTGAAATTTATCAATGTAGAATCACTTCGAAAGGCAATAACTCGTAGAAAAGAAAATTAAGTGTTCATTCGGATGAATATAGTTAGGAAAATATAAATACATAGACGTACTAAGATATATAATTTTTAAACATTACCTGACTCCTCATTTACGGTTTTCTCTTCATAATTCGTTTTGATGATAATTATTTTATTGGAGTGATTTCTCTAGAATAGTTTTTTGGGCCATTATCGTTAAATATTCAAATTCCAGAAATGTACTGAAATTTAATGGGAAACACACCCTATTATTTCCAAAACTCAGATGACATTCTGAGAAAGTGTAAACTATTGCAATTCCGAGATATATATTTAACAATAACTTTAGTCCTTATCTCCGTAGACAGAGTACAGTCACTCATAAAAGAAAAGACCCTCCCTGCGTTAGAGGCAATATAACTCGGGGTATTCAGTGTTGGTAACAGTGTATTTGACGTCAGCCATATGGGGGGATGAGGAGGGGTGTTTGAGAGGAGGGTGGAGTTAATCTGCACGAAACACTGCTTCAATCCACAATTCGAGTCAAACATACATTATATCCGACTTGTTATGTTGTCCTTCACACAAAATTAACTTTATGCTACAAGAACCAAGAACTTTCAGGTGATAATACAGTCCCATACCCGAAACATTTATGCATTAATGCCGCACATGATGCAAATGAAACCCCCGGCCTCAAGGCTCGGCACACTTGGAATGATCTTTGAATGAACTTCCCCCAAACGCAGCTTCACACCCCCACACCTGACGTCATTTACAGTGTTACCAGGACCGATATTATATTGGTTGAAAGGTGTCTTGGCCGCGGGGGTCGTTTCTTTTATGAGTGACTGTACATGACATACAAAAAAAATGCAGGTTGGAAGAGCACTGAATGAACTGCATTAATGTCGTTTGGAGATTGTTTGGATTTTTACATAAGGGAAAGGGTCATTTATGACTTTTATTTTCATTTGTAAAGGTAACTTAGGGAAAGAAAATCGTACACCTTTTTTTTTTTTTTGGTAAAATTATCTTTCAAATTGACTGAAAACTTTTATACTTGAGTGATCCTAAAAATCTCAAATTTGAGGGCACAACCACCATATAGGAACCTTCTACATTAATAGTCTAAATAAACTGTTAAACAGTAGCATTTGAATTAAATATTCAGAAAACATTTTAAAAATTTGCTTTGGAAAAGAAAACCAATGACGTTGTGAAATGAGGTAACACATAGCATGTCGTATAGGTTTTTAAGCCCAAAGAGTTTCGTCTGATGAGAAAAGTCTAGATAACTTTAAAATTTAGAGGTGAAGCTATTATTTTAATCTGTATACCAAAAGGTATATTAATCCCCCTGATCAAATTTAAGAAATGGAATATTTTCTGAATCTGACCGTTCGTGTGATGTCATTATCCATATTTGCCATGTTAAAATCACTCCGAAAATCTATAAATCTTTTAAAAGAAAAATGTTTATGTATTGATTATCAGATGTATTAGTAGGAAAAAGTAATTAAATGGCCGTGTTGAGATATACAGCTGATAAACATTACTTTGTCTCATATACGCAGTTTCTGTGTTTATAACGAGCCTAACAAAAGTTAAGTTGCAGGACTGTTTTGTCTGTTGTGTAGAGATATACTGGGTTTTGAATTTTCGTTTTTTTTTTTTTTCGTCTAACCCTTGACCATAGATAAAATTTAGTCAAATATGAACCACGTTCTTCTGATAGGATTAGCTATGGGGGAATTTCAAAATTATTTTAGAGTGATTGCTATATAAACTTATTTTTGGGCGAAATCGCTTAATTTGCAACTTCAACAAAAGGGCTGAAAGCTGATTGGGATACACCTAGTTTTTTTTTTTTTTTTTTCAAAACTCAGAAGATATTTCTAAGGGTGAGAAAATCACATTTAGAAAACAAGAAATCGACTGATACGTAAAGAGAGCCGAAATCTCATATGTTTGCAAACAATAAATTTCAATTGATGTGGAGGGTCGGCGATCCAAGCGAGAAATATCGAAAGAAAAATATTTTCCTTTTCATCTGCTGTAGAAGGCATTTAAAATTACATCAAACCTCCTAATTGAATATAAAAGAAAAGTATTTGCATATTATAAAGGTTCGTGTTACACCATAACCCATATTTCCTTACATAAAATCTCTCAGAACTTTTAACTCATGAGCAGGGATATTGGTGAGCTATTTACTCAAACAAAAAATAATATGAAAAAGTATAAACCATCGCAATATCAAGATAGGAATTTAATTACTATTTATAACTTTAGCAACAACAATTAAGAAAAATGCAGGTACAAGGAACGGAAAAATGAACCGTATTAATGTGATCTTGAGATTATTTGGATTTTTCCTTTGAGAAGAGGGTAATTTGGGACATTTTAATTTCCAGTATTTTCAGGATATAAAAATGGAGCAAATTGTTTTGTTACGGTAAAAGCATCCCCCGTTAGGAGTAATTCATAACTATTATACTTTAGTGATGCTAAAAACCGCAGAATTAAGGGTGAAAACACTATATATGCAACTTCCAAAAAAAGATATCGGATGTACTCCCAATTATCTAAAATTCGAAAACCATATATGAGGGCGAAAAAATTCTGCTTAGGAAAAAAACTAGCAACAATACTAAATGAGGTAACACGTAGGATGAAATAAATTCACAGGTATATTAGTCTGGCGCTCGGATCACTATATGCAGAGCGTTGCAGTCGCCTTGGTTCCCGCGAGGATTTTTGAGGCGGTTATCTTCTGCCGACTTGTCTTAGGACTTTCTCCCGCAGGCTGACTTCAAGGTGGGGCATAGTGGCCGGAGTGGGCCCCTCGTGCTTCACACAGTCCCTGGCTTGTAGGAGGCGGAAAATGGAGAGAGCCCGAGGTCGTCAGTGCAAGTGTACGCCGCAAGATCGGCATCAGCTCTCCAGAGAACACTAAGGCAAGGAGCAGAGATCTTCTTCCGGCGGACCGACCCCGCGATCTCTCAGCTCCAAAGAGTTTCGTTTGATTGCAGACATCAACAGCTTGGAAATTTCGAGATCAAACGGATATTTTTGTGTATAACAAGGGTAATAATTAGGCATATTGAGGTTCCTGATCAACTTACAAAAATGTAATATTTTCACAGTTTGACGATTTGTGTGATATCTTCGTCCATATTTACCAATGTAAAATCACCCCCAAAGGAAAAAAATCATTAAAAAGAAAAAAATTTAAGTATTATCGGATATATATTTTTTGCATAAAATAAATACATAGGCGTAAGGAAAAAAATCGTTAAAAAGAAAAAAATTATTATCAGATATATATTTTATGCATAAAATAAATACATAGACGTACTGAGATAAATTTACAGTTTATAGCCATTATTTTTAATATATTTTTTTTTGTGTTCATGGGTCCAAAGATTATCAGGTTGCAGGATGTATGACCTGAAATGTTGTCTGTCGTACTGAGATTAACTAGATTTTTATTTCTTGATGTTGCTTTTTTTTTTTTTTTAATTCATTTTAGATCTTGCTTCAAGCATAAAAAGTAGTGCGTATTATTAATTTGTTACGGTGGATAGCATCCGCTTTTGGGATTGTTAACTATATTACTGGAGTAATGGCTGTATAAATTTATTTTTGGGCGAAATCGCTAAATATGCAATTTCCTCAAATGTAATGAAATTTGATTGGAAAAAACTAATTATTAAAAAAAAAAAGAAAACTTTTGAGTGGAAAAATCACTTCTGGGAAACATAAAATAAGAAATAGATTGACACATAAAGAGAGCTGGCACATGATGTGTTTATTAATAATAATTTTCTATTAATGTGGGGGCCACCGAAGAACGAGGACGGTTGAATGAGAAAGATTTTCTTCATCTGCAGTAAAACCATTTTAAAATTACTTCGAGCCGTCTGACTGTAAAAAAAATAAAGATACATATATTTGCACATTATGAAGGTTCGTGGTACACCATAAGGAACATTTCCTTTGGTAAAATACCTCACAACTATGATAACTGGCAACAAGGACTATTGGAGAGCTTATAACTCCAACAAAAATTAACACGAGAAAGTAAATACACTACCGCAATACCGAGATATATAAATAATTACCATTTATAATTTTATTCCTCATCTATGAGAGCTGCAAAAAAAAAAAAAAAATGAAGGTTGAAGGAAGACTAAACTGTATTAATGTCGTTTAGCGATTGTTTGAATTTTAACGTTAGGAAGAATGTCATTTATGACGTTTCTCATTTGTAGTGAGAGCTTGAGGATGTGTACTTTTTTTACGGTTGAAGCTCACGCCTTCAAATTGGAAACTATTAAACATTAGTAATCCTACAAACTGCATAATAGAGGGCGAAAACATAAATATTTAACTTTCACTAATTTGCTCCAAATTTGCTTGGAAACACACCCAATTTTATATTGAATTCAGAAAACATTTCTGAGTGTGAGAAGACTCAAGGGAAAAAAAATAACAAAAATAAATGAGGAATCACCTAGGATGAAATCGACTCACTTTTAAAGAAGGCTGGCATTTCAGGGGTTTCAACCTTTGCGCTGATCGGAGACGTGTAAACAACTTGGAAATATAGAAACACACGGACATTCCTTTTATCTGTATAACTAGGGGTTTAAAGTGTCTTGAGCCTCGATGAAATTGAAAATAACGGAACATGTCCCCAGTGTGACGGTTAGTGTGATATAATTGTTCATAATCACCAAGGTAAAATCACTTCGAAAAGCAAAAACTCGCCTAAAACAAAAATGTTTAGGTATTGATTATCAGATATATATTATTAGGAAGAAGTAAATACATAGGCTTACTGAGATGTACAACTTAAAAACATTACTTGAGGGTTGGGGGACCGTCGGCAGAACTGTTGTTTCTGTCGTGTTGAGATTAAATTTTTAATTTTCGATGAGTCTAGTGGCTTTTTATTTTATTCATCATAGCTGTGACTTCATATATAAAAGTAGTAGCAATTGTGAGCTTGCTAAGTCTGATAGCATACTCTATGGGGGTAGTCCAAATTATTTTGCTGGATATGGCTGAATGATTTTAGGGCGAAATAAGCAACTTCGACAAATATATTCAAAATTGATTGGTAAAAACACCCAACTTATTAAGAAACTCATAATAGATTTCTGAGGGAAAAAAATCACATTTATGAAACATATAACAAAAAATCGACTGACACGTGAAGAGAGCTGGCATCCTATGTGCTTAAGAGAAATGTTTCAATTGATGTAGGTTTCACCAAAACAGCAGGTGATTCAATTTAAAAGTACATCGATTCCCTTGTTGATGAATATTCGTGTTACACTATAAGACACATTTTCTTAGTTAAAATCTCTAAACTTTGATAACTCGTGACATGAAACATTTAGGAGCTTTTGATTCACAAAAAAATTAATACGAGAACGTATAAACAATATTGCCATATTGGGATTTGTAATAAATTATCATCTATAAGTTTACTCCTCAACTTCTTAGACATAAAGTGCGTGCCAATTACAAAAAAAGTTTTCTGGTTGAAGAAACATTTAATGGTCTATGTTAATATTGTCTGGAGATTATTAGGATTCTTACCTTAGCAAGAGGGTCATTAAAGACCTTTGTCATTTGTGATGCAACTTCGGGGGGAGGCGGTTGCCACTGTTGTGGCTCAATCGGTAGAGAGGTGGCTTGCGGTCCTAAGTTCAAAACTATTATACATGCAGGGATCAGTTTAACCGTATAATTTAGGGTGAAAAGAGTTTAAGTATGAAGACCTCGACCGACATGTCGTAAAAATACCCCCGCTAATACCAATACACCAGTCGTGTATAAGACAGCCCTAGCATGTATTCAATATGGACGGTGGGTGTTAGCGCCGAAGTGGTGACATGTAGAGGTGTACGATATGTAGGAGGACTACTGGGCCTTGGGAGCAGGCTGAGAAGCCTATGCCCAGAGTCGAGAACATAAAAAAAAAAAAAAAAAAAAGGTACAAATTTGCTACGGTAAAAGCATCCCTTTTAGTAATGCAAAACTATTATACATGAGGGATCATAAAAACCGTATAATTTAGGGTGAAAAGAGTAAGTATGAAGCCTCGACCAATGTACTCTATATTAACCAGTAAAAATTCCGAATTATACCGAAAATTCAGAAAATATTGAGAAAATTAGGCCTCGGAAAAAAGTAATAAGTAAGAAGGCTAAATGAGGGATCATGTACTATGAAATAATTTCACCTTTAATAAAGGCTGGCTTTTGAACTTTTTCACCACAGATGGGATTGTTTGATTGGAGACGTGTAAACTAGTTAGAAATTTAGATAACGGACACATGTATAACTACTGCATTAAAATCAGATATTGAGAATTCTGATCAAGTTTACAAAATGGAATATTCTCTGAGTACGACTGTTCCTGTGATATCATTATTCAAATTTACCGAGGTAGAATCACTTCGAAAGACAATAAATCGGTTGAAATGCAATTGTTTGGGTGTTAATTAGGTTATATTTTACTAGAAAAAGTAAATACAAGGGCGTACTGAGATATGCAATTTATAAGCATTACTTTGCTCATCTTTTACGAAGTTTTATTCTTCATGGGTCTAAAAATACTTCGTTTTGCAGTTTAGTTGACCTGAGCTGTTGTGTATGTCGTGTTTAGATTAATTAGATTATTATTTTCGATGAGTCTTCTGGCTTTTCGTTCATCTTAGCCGTTATTTCAAGCTTAAAAAGCAGCGCAAATTTTGAACTTGTTTCGGCTGATTGCATCCGCTTTCCTGGTAGCTGAAAATCTTTTTACTGTAGTGATGGCTGTATAAACTTATTTGTGGGCGAAATCGCTAAATATGCAAGATCATCAAATGTACTAAAAATTAAATGGAAACACACCCAGTTACTTCCAAAAATAAGATGACATTTTAGAGAAAGTATAAACTATCGCAAACCCGAGATATATAATTAATTACCATTTGAAAGTTTACTACTCATCTCAGTGGACATATAGTACAGTTGCGAGCAGATGACTCGAGGCCACCTAGTCCACCCAGATATTGGTGTTTTATCCCGCAACAGTGGTAGCTGTGAACTTGACCGAGAATCAGTCTGCTGTCCGGGCGAAACAAACCCAGTTATAATTTGTCTACGTGCTGTTCTAACTGGTCTCCAATCAACATCATGCAAGTAAACGTATAATACTGACAATGATTAACGTGTCAGACACTTGGCAGATATATTTATAACCATAGTATTACAACACAGGCATCCAAATTGCGGTGCGTTCATTCATGTGAGACGGTATCCCGAGCGTGCAGCTCCATCATCACCTTGGTTTGTGACGTAGGCACCACGTGACGCCACGTATGGGAGTGTGGAGCTAGTTGACCCGTTCATGATAAACATTTATAGAGAGTAATCGTTCGACTCTTATCACATTGGTTTTCTCAGTCAAAACAAACCTATTATAACCTCTAATCTCATATACGTTAAATACCGCAGCCAACCACTTGCCCCCTCACCCCCCTCCCATCACACGTCCCACCTCGTCCTGCCCTTCCTCACCCACCACCCTCCATATAACTCACCCCCCCTCCCCTTGTTCCACTTACTGTGGTGTGAACCTTTAAATGTCGACGAAAGTGAGGTTAACGGTGAGGGATGACTGGCATGACGGTGTTTTTTGTGATAATGCTAGATTGGGGGGAAGCCGATAACCCTACGGCATATCTCTTGAAAACTTTAAAGGTTGTTTGGTTCACGGCAATAGTCGAACAAAATAAATCTACCGATAACTGTGTCTCACATGAATGAACGCACCGCAATTTGGATGCCTGTGTTGTAATACTATGGTTATAAATATATCTACCACGTGTCTGACACGTTACTCATTATCAGATACGTTTACTTGCATGATATTGATTGGAGGCCAGTTAGAACTGCACATTGACAAATTATCACTGGGTTTGTTTCGCCCGGACAGCAGACTAAATCTCGGTCAAGTTCACAGCTATCACTGTTGCCAGATAAAACACCAACATCTTGGTGGACTAGGTGTCCTCAAGTCATCTGCTGGCAACTGTACATGACACCTAAAAAAAAAAAAAAAAAAAAAAAATGGTTGAAGGAACACTAAATGAACTGCATCAATGTCGTCTGGAGATGGTTTGCCTTTTTAAGTTAGGAAGGTCATTTGTGACATTTTCATTTGTATTGGTAACGTCTGGATATAAAAAATTGCCCAGGTTTTATTACGGTAAAAGCATCCCCTTCAGGAGTAATTCAGAACTATTTTACTTGAGTGACTAAAAACCACAGATGTAAGGACGAGACTTCCACATCTGAACTCTAAATCAGCCCGGAAACACTTCTAATTACCTGAAATTCAAAAGCTATATCTAAAGTTGAAAAGATTCCGCCTTCGAAGAAAAAAAATTAATAACGGTAAATGAGGTAACACGTAGGATGAAATCGATTCAAAGGTATAGAAGACTGGCGCTTGAGTCCGTATATGCAGAGGTCCTCTCCTCTGACGGCGACCGACCCTGCGATCCTTCCGCTCCAAAGAGTTTCGTTTGATTATAGAGGTGTAAACTACTTGGAAATTTAGTTATAAAACGAATATTTTTATATATATAATTAGGGCAATGATATGCACTATTGAGACTCCTGATCGTTTCAAAAATGAAACATGTTCACAGTTTGACGGTTGGTGTGATATCTTTATCCATATCTTTACCCATATTTACCAAGGGAAAATCACAGACTGTCCCCCGCTGTGGCGGGGGGAACACAATCTGGCCGCGCTATTGGGTGGTACGCCAGGTTGTTTTAGGAAGAATTCTGCCACCGTATTCCCTGCGTGTCGTAAAAGGCGTCTAAAAGGGGCGGGGTGAGGGGACTAAAGACCCCCTACTTTTTTTTTTAGTTCCTAAAAAGAGACTGGACAGAGAAAGGGACGGGAGATTTAGAGTTGCTGACATTATTTTTACCTGTATAGCATGGGTATGACGATTCGTGTGATTTCATTATCCATATTTATCAAGCTATAATCACTCCGAAAATATATAAATCTTTTAAAAGAAAAATGTTTATGTATTAATTAGAAGATATGTATTAGTAGGAAAAAGTAATTACACGGCCGTCCTGAGATATACAGATGATAAACATTACTTGGTTCCTCATATACGCACTTTCAGTGTTTATATCGAGTCTAACAAAAGTTTGGTTACACGATGGCCGACCTGGTAGGTCAAAACTTAGATATTTCAAAGGCTGAGAAAATCACATTTAGAAATCAAGAAATCGATTGACGTAAAAAGAGCCGGGATCTGATATGATTACAAACAATAAATTTCAATTGATGTGGAGGGTCATCGATACAAGCGAGAAATTAAAAAAAAAAAAAAATTGTCATTTGCAGTAGAAGGCATTTTAAAATTACATCAAGCCTCCTAACTTAATGTAAAAAAAAAAAAGTATTATGAAGGTTCGTGTTACATCATAAGCCATATTTCCTTACGTAAAATATCTCAGAACCTATAACTCGTGTGAAGGGATATTGGTGAGCTCCTGACTCAAACAATAATTAATGAGAAACTATAAGCCACCATCGCAATACCAGTATAGGAAATTAATTGCCATTTATAATTTTATCCACCTTATTTGATATAGCAACAACAAAAAAAAGGGAGGTATAAGGAAAACAAAAATGAACTGTCCTAATGTGATCTGGAGATCATTTGGATTTTTCCGTTGGAAAAAGGGTAATTTGGGACATTACTGTTTCCTGTGTTTCAGGATCTAAAAAATGGAACAATTGTTTTGTGACGGTAAAATCATCCCATTTATGAGTAATTCATAACTATCATATTTTAGTGATGCTAAAAACCGCAGAATTAAGCGTGAAAACACTGAATATGCAACTTCCACAAATGAACTTGAAATTACCTCGGAAGCACTCTCAATTATCTAGAATTCTAATACAATATGAGTGGGCGAAAAAATTCCGCCTCGGAAAAAAAAAAATAGTAACAAGATTAAATTAGCTAACGCGTAGGATGAAATCGATTCACAGGCTGGCTCTCGGAACCCTATATGCAAAACGTTGTAGTCGCCTTGGCTCCCGCGAGGATTTTTGAAGCGGTTATCTTCTTCCGACTTGCTTAGGACATTCTCCCGCTGGCTGACTTCAAAGTGAGGCATACTGGCCGGAGCAGGCCCCGTATTTTTCACACAGTCCCTGGCTTGTTGGAGGCGGAAAAAGGGGCGACCCGGAGGACGTCAGTGCAAGCTTTCGCCACAATATCGGCATCAGTGCTCTACAGTACACTGCGCCGAGGGGCAGAGATCCTCTCTTCTTCCGGCGGACCTACCTCGAGATCCCTCCGCTCCAAAGAGTTTCGTTTCATTGCAGACGTAAAAAAATCGGAAATTTCCAGACCAAACGGATATTTTTATGTGTATAACTAGGGTAATAATTTGGCACTGAGGTTAATGATCAATTTACAAAAATTTAATATTTTCACAGTTGTACGGTTAGTGTAAAATGTTCATCCATATTCACCAAGATAAAATCACACCAAAAGGAAAAAAAATCGTTTACAAGAAAATATTTTAAGTATTATCAGATATATATTATTAGGAAAAAGTAAATACATAGGCGTACCTTGATATATTTACAGTTTATGACCATTACTTGGATTATAATAGACCTTTTTTTTTATCTTCATGGGTCCAAAGAAAATCAGTGTCTGTCGTAATGAGATTAACTGAATTTTTATTTCTTGATAGGTCTCGACTTTTTTTTTTTTTTTACAGTTTATGACCATTACTTGGATTATAATAGACCTTTTTTTTTATCTTCATGGGTCCAAAGAAAATCAGTGTCTGTCGTAATGAGATTAACTGAATTTTTATTTCTTGATAGGTCTCGACTTTTTTTTTTTTTTCCAGTTTGTCAAGCTTTAAGCATAAAAAGTAGTGCCTATTATTGATTTGTTACGGTTGATAGCATTGGCTTTGTGGTTTGTTGACGACTATATTACTGGAGTAATGGCTGTATAAGTTTATTTTTGGGTGAAATCGCTTGCAATGCAACTTCCACAAATGTAATAAAAATTGGTTGAAAACAACTAATTATTGAAAAAAAATCAAGAAACCTTTCTGAGTGTTGAAAAATCACTTTTAAGAAACATATAACAGGAAATACTGACACGTAATGAGAGCAGGATTATATGTTTAAGAACAATAATTTTCCATTAATTTGGGGGTCACCGAAAAACGAGAACGTTTGGATAAAAAAGATTTTCTTTATCTGCAGTGAAAGCACTTTAAGATTACTTCGAGCCGTCTGACAATGCAAAAAAAATTAATATATCTTTGCACATTATGAAGGTTCGAGTTACACCATAAGCAATATTTCCTTAGGTAAAATACCTCACAGCTGTGATAACTGGCGACGAGGACTATTGGCGAGCTTTTAACTCTAACAAAAATTAACACGAGAAAGTAAAAACAATCAGTCCATACCGAGATATATTAAAAATTATCATTTACAATTTTATTCCTTATCTATGAGAGCTGCAAAAAGAAATGCAGGTTGAAAGAAGACTAAACTATATTAATATTGTCTGGCGATTGTTTGGATTTTAACGTTAGGAAGAGGGTCATTTATGACGTTTCTCATTTGTAGTGAGAGCTTGAGGATATGCAAATGGTACAAGTTTTGTTACGGTTGAAGCTTGCGCCTTAAGAGTAATTGGAAACTATTATGAGTAATCCTTAAAAACCGCATAATAGAGGGCGAAAACATAAAAATGCAACTTCCAATAATTTGCTCCAAATTTGCTTGGAAAAACACCCAATTGTATATAAGATTTAGAAAACATTTCTGAGTGTGAGAAAACTCAGCGAAAAGAAAAAAATAATAAAGACTTAATGAGGTATCACCTAGGATGAAATCGATTCACTTTTAAGGAGGGCTGGCATTTGAACGATTTCAGCCCAAAGAGGACAGATGATCAGAGACGTGTAAACAACTTGGAAATATAGAAAGAGAACGGACATTCTTTTTATCTGTATAACTAGGTCTTGAGCTTCTTGATGAAATTAAAAACAACCGAACATTTCCCCAGTATGACGGTTAGTGTGATATCATTCGCCAAGGAAAAATCACTTCGAAAAGAAAAAAACTCGCTTTAGGTACTGATTATCAGATATATATTATTAGGAAAAAGTAAATACATAGGCTTACTGACACGAACAACTTAAAAATATTACTTAGGGGTTGTGAAGAGTCGACTGAACTATTGTTCCTGACGTGTCTAAATTAACATAATTTTTAATTTTCGATTAGTTTAGTGGCTTTTTCTTTTATTCATCATATGTGACTTCATTTATAAAAAGTAGTGGCAATTCTGAAGATGTAAAGGCTGATAGCATACTCTTTGGGGGCAGGCCAAATTATTTTGCTGAAGATATGGCTGAATAATTTTATTTCTTCGCTAACTCGGTAAATTGGCAATGTCCACAAATATATTCAAAATTGATTGGTAAATACACCGAACTGCCTAAGAAATCATAATAGATTTCTGAGAAAAAATCATTTCTGAAACATATAACAAGAAATCGACTGACACTTAAAGAGAACTGGCACCCTATGTGCTTAAAAGAAATATTTCAAAACTTTGATAATTCGTGACATGAAACATTGAGGAGCTTTTAAATCACACACACAAAAAAAATAATAATACGAGAAGGTATAAACAATATTGCAATACTGAGATCTATAATAAATTTCCATCTATAAGTTTATTCCTAAACTCCGTTGACATATAGTGCATGACAACTATGAAGAAAAGTGCTGTTTGAAGTAACACTTAATGAACTGTGTTAATGTTGTCTGGAGATGACTAGGATTTTTACCTTAGAAAGAGGGTCATTAAAGACATTTGTCATTTGTGGTATGCAAATGATACAAGTTTTGCTACAGTAGTGCAATACTATTATAAATCAGGGATCCATAAAACAGCATAATTTAGAGCGGAAACAGTAAGTATGAAGCTTCCACATATGTACTCTAAATTAGCTACAAAAAACTCTCAATTGTACCTAAAATTTAGAAAATATTGAGAAAATTAGGCCTCGGAAAAAAATAATAAGGCTAAATGAGGTATCATGTACTACGAAATAATTTCACCTTTCATGAAGGCTGGCTTTTGAACTTCTTCAACACAAATAAGATCGTTTGATTAGAGACTTGTAAAAGAGTTGGAAATTTAGAGATTGGTCGGACATTATTTTTATCTGTATAACTACTGCATCAAAGTAGGACATTAAGCCTTCAGAACAAATTTACAAAATGGAATATTTTCCGAGAGTGACGGTTCCAGTGATATCATTATTCAAATTTACCAAGGTAGAATCACATCGAAAGGCAAAAAATCGGTTAAAAGATAACTGTTTAGGTGTTGATTCAGTTATATTTTATTAGCAAAAAGTAAATACGGTACATTTTTTACGGTCAGAACTATTGTTCTTGAGTGATGCTAAAAACCGCAGATTTAAGGACGAAAACACTAAATATGAAACTTCCACATCTGAACTCTAAATCAGCCCGGAAACACTTCCAATTGTCTGAAATTCAAAAACCATATCTGAAGTTGTAAAAATTCCGCCTTCGAAGAAAAAAAATTAACGCTAAATGAGGTAACACGTAGGATGAAATCGATTCAAAGGTATAGAAGTCTGGCGCTCGAGTCCGTATATTTTTTTTTTTTTTTGTGAGAAAGAACCAAAGGCAAAACTGTTTCTTCCAAGAGAAAAACAAAATACAACAGCCAAATTCAAGATCTGATCATTTCGAGATGCCTGGACACACTTTGTTTGAAAGACTGAAAATCATAGGAAGCAGGAAATACAGACAGAGGGAGACAGTTCCAGCATTGACCTGCTGCGTAAATGAAAGACTGGGAGTAACGGTTTACTCTTGCATTAGAGAGTTGGACAGAAAATGGATGCTAGTTTGTTGCTAGACGGGTGCTGCGCACCCGCCGTAGAGGTGGAGGAATGCTTGAAGACAGTTCAGAGGAGCAGTGACCAATGAAGCAGCGATAGAAAAGAGATAAAGATGCAACAGAGGTTGAAGGGAGTCAGTAAGAGGAGAGTTAGACGAAAAGCCTTTGACTCCACCCTATTGAGAAGAGCTGTATGTAGGGAGCCTCCCCACACATGAGAACTGTACTCCACGCAGGGACGAATAAAACCACTGTATAGAGTCAACAATTGTGCAGGGGTAAAGAAGGAACGGAGTCGGCTTAGCACACTCAATCTCTTAGAAGCAGATTTTACAAGAGATGTACTATGATCTTTCCAAGATAAGTCCCGAGTAAATGAAACCCCAAGCATATTCAAGGGTGATGCAGGATGAAGCTGAATATTATTAAACATTAGTGGGTATACCTGTGGAAGATTTTGACGGATTGGTAGGTGCAAAAAACTGTCTTTGATGCATTAAAAATTACCAGATTATATTATATTTAGTTTGATTAGAGACGTGTAAAGAACTACAAGAACCAAGAACTTTCAGGTGATAACACAGTCCCATACCCGAAACATTTATGCATTAATGCCGCACATGATGCAAATGAAACCCCCGGCCTCAAGGCTCGGCACACTTGGAATGATCTTTGAATGAACTTCCCCCAAACGCAGCTTCACACCCCCACACCTGACGTCATTTACAGTGTTACCAGGACCGATATTATATTGGTTGAAAGGTGTCTTGGCCGCGGGGGTCGTTTCTTTTATGAGTGACTGTACATGACATACAAAAAAAATGCAGTTTGGAAGAGCACTGAATGAACTGCATTAATGTCGTTTGGAGATTGTTTGGATTTTTACATAAGGGAAAGGGTCATTTATGACTTTTATTTTCATTTGTAAAGGTAACTTAGGGAAAGAAAATCGTATATCCTTTATTTTTTTTTTGGTAAAATTATCTTTCAAATTGACTGAAAACTTTTATACTTGAGTGATCCTAAAAATCTCAAATTTGAGGGCACAACCACCATATAGGAAACTTCTACATTAATAGTCTAAATAAAATGTTAAACAGTAGCATTTGAATTAAATATTCAGAAAACATTTTAAAAATTTGCTTTGGAAAAGAAAACCAATGACGTTGTGAAATGAGGTAACACATAGCATGTCGTATAGGTTTTTAAGCCCAAAGAGTTTCGTCTGATGAGAAAAGTCTAGATAACTTTAAAATTTAGAGGTGAAGCTATTATTTTAATCTGTATACCAAAAGGTATATTAATCCCCCTGATCAAATTTAAGAAATGGAATATTTTCTGAATCTGACCGTTCGTGTGATGTCATTATCCATATTTGCCATGTTAAAATCACTCCGAAAATCTATAAATCTTTTAAAAGAAAAATGTTTATGTATTGATTATCAGATGTATTAGTAGGAAAAAGTAATTAAATGGCCGTGTTGAGATATACAGCTGATAAACATTACTTTGTCTCATATACGCAGTTTCTGTGTTTATAACGAGCCTAACAAAAGTTAAGTTGCAGGACTGTTTTGTCTGTTGTGTAGAGATATACTGGGTTTTGAATTTTCGTTTTTTTTTTTTTTTTCGTCTAACCCTTGACCATAGATAAAATTTAGTGAAATATGAACCACGTTCTTCTGATAGGATTAGCTATGGGGGAATTTCAAAATTATTTTGGAGTGATTGCCATATAAACTTATTTTTGGGCGAAATCGCTTAATTTGCAACTTCAACAAATGGGCTGAAAGCTGATTGGGATACACCTAGTTTTTTTTTTTTTTTTTTTCAAAACTCAAAAGATATTTCTAAGGGTGAGAAAATCACATTTAGAAAACAAGAAATCGACTGATACGTAAAGAGAGCCGAAATCTCATATGTTTGCAAACAATAAATTTCAATTGATGTGGAGGGTCGGCGATCCAAGCGAGAAATATCGAAAGAAAAATATTTTCCTTTTCATCTGCTGTAGAAGGCATTTAAAATTACATCAAACCTCCTAATTGAATATAAAAGAAAAGTATTTGCATATTATAAAGGTTCGTGTTACACCATAACCCATATTTCCTTACATAAAATCTCTCAGAACTTTTAACTCATGAGCAGGGATATTGGTGAGCTATTTACTCAAACAAAAAATAATATGAAAAAGTATAAACCATCGCAATATCAAGATAGGAATTTAATTACTATTTATAACTTTAGCAACAACAATTAAGAAAAATGCAGGTACAAGGAACGGAAAAATGAACCGTATTAATGTGATCTTGAGATTATTTGGATTTTTCCTTTGAGAAGAGGGTAATTTGGGACATTTTAATTTCCAGTATTTTCAGGATATAAAAATGGAGCAAATTGTTTTGTTACGGTAAAAGCATCCCCCGTTAGGAGTAATTCATAACTATTATACTTTAGTGATGCTAAAAACCGCAGAATTAAGGGTGAAAACACTATATATGCAACTTCCAAAAAAAGATATCGGATGTACTCCCAATTATCTAAAATTCGAAAACCATATATGAGGGCGAAAAAATTCTGCTTAGGAAAAAAAACTAGCAACAATACTAAATGAGGTAACACGTAGGCGCTCGGATCACTATATGCAGAGCGTTGCAGTCGCCTTGGTTCCCGCGAGGATTTTTGAGGCGGTTATCTTCTGCCGACTTGTCTTAGGACTTTCTCCCGCAGGCTGACTTCAAGGTGGGGCATAGTGGCCGGAGTGGGCCCCTCGTGCTTCACACAGTCCCTGGCTTGTAGGAGGCGGAAAATGGAGAGAGCCCGAGGTCGTCAGTGCAAGTGTACGCCGCAAGATCGGCATCAGCTCTCCAGAGAACACTAAGGCAAGGAGCAGAGATCTTCTTCCGGCGGACCGACCCCGCGATCTCTCAGCTCCAAAGAGTTTCGTTTGATTGCAGACATCAACAGCTTGGAAATTTCGAGATCAAACGGATATTTTTGTGTATAACAAGGGTAATAATTAGGCATATTGAGGTTCCTGATCAACTTACAAAAATGTAATATTTTCACAGTTTGACGATTTGTGTGATATCTTCGTCCATATTTACCAATGTAAAATCACCCCCAAAGGAAAAAAATCATTAAAAGGAAAAAAATTTAAGTATTATCGGATATATATTTTTTGCATAAAATAAATACATAGGCGTAAGGAAAAAAATCGTTAAAAAGAAAAAAATTATCATCATGTGGTAATTTAGGTCTTATCTTACCGATATAACGACGTAAAGTGGCTGTCCAGTCATTTCTGCGTTAAGTAAATGAATCAGGATCGTCTCAACTAACCACAAACACATCGTAAAATATTCTGGCCTGTTGCTACAACACTGACGCCATGTCATTATGTATACGAATTTAATGAGAGTTGTAATCAATAGAATAACAACAGTGGTTAAACAAAACTGGTCAAAATTGTTAATGCATGTTATGTAAAATAACAAACGTGTAGTTAGTTATACACTGAACTCAATTTATTGCCCATGAGGTTCTGTGCGTAAGATGTTTGTGGAAGATATAGGTTTCTGTGTCAACACCATATGGTTTGTGTTAAGCATGAAAAAGTTTGTGGTTATAATTATGTTTTTCTTCAGTGCTCGCTATATGAACACCTTCCCTCTGTATTATGTTGACAGGCATGCCATTACAGTAATAAGCATACTTTTATAAACACAAAATACCAGTTGTGTGAAGAAATATCATCTCCCCGATCAGTGGGTCCTTATAAGGAGAAACATTACACAGCTATAGGATTTAATACGTTAAGGTTACCTTATGTGGAATATTACAGAATACAAGATAATCAGTACCATGTCCACCATCCGTTAGCCTCAATGACCTCGCGTAGGCGCGAGGGCATCGAGTCAACTAGATGGGAGCAAATATTGGGGAGCCTCCTAAACCCCTCCAACACCTCCCTGGTTTTCTGCTCAATACTCTCCCTGGTCTTCTCTACTCCCCACTCCTGCTTCATTATGCCCCAGAGGTTTTCAATGGGTTTTATATCACAACCTTTCGTGGGCCAGTCGATTACCTGTATCTCTGGGTGATTATCAATCCATTCCCTTAGTCTACGACTGGTATGTATGGGAGAACGGTCCTGAACTATGATAACTTTTCGCCAGAACTCTTGGCCAACGTTGACATAACTTGTAGCCGAGCTGCTCGCTGATTTTCTGTAAGTTTTTCCTTACTTGCTGGAACATAACAGTCTCTTCCGCCATTGTGATGCTGCCGCCTTACTGTAGACACATGACACTCTAACTGCAACTTCCTTGTGAGTGTGACAGCAGTTTTCCTAGGACTTCGTTCTACAGCAGTAAGGAGTCGCCGGTCATCTGGTGACTACCAGTGGTCGCCCTGGTCTGGCCTTGGTCTTGATGTGGCCCTCCTCTGCATCCCTCCTAACCCACAAACGCACAGTCTTTATGTTGATGGCCATTTCTCTGCTGATCTGTTTTACGGATTGGCCAGCTTTAAAGCGACCAACGATTTCAGATCTGTGCTGGATAACCTCTGGCCTGTTGGCACGAGTGTGTGGAGCAAGTAGATGTCCCTTTCGTGGCATACCTGTGCGTGCGTGCGTGCTTGTGTGTGCGTGCGTGCGTGCTTGTGTGTGCGTGCGTGCGTGCTTGTGTGTGCGTGCGTGCGTGCTTGTGTGTGCGTGCGTGCGTGCTTGTGTGTGCGTGCGTGCGTGCTTGTGTGTGCGTGCGTGCGTGCTTGTGTGTGCGTGCGTGCGTGCTTGTGTGTGCGTGCGTGCGTGCTTGTGTGTGCGTGCGTGCGTGCTTGTGTGTGCGTGCGTGCGTGCTTGTGTGTGCGTGCGTGCGTGCTTGTGTGTGCGTGCGTGCGTGCTTGTGTGTGCGTGCGTGCGTGCGTGTGTGTGTGTGTGTGTGTGTGTGTGTGTGTGTGTGTGTGTGTGTGTGTGTGTGTGTGTGTGTGTGTGTGTGTGTGTGTGTGTGTGTGTGTGTGTGTGTGTGTGTGTGTGTGTGTGTGTGTGTGTATTCAGGGTAAGCTCCTACATCTTTAAATGTAGAAGCTTGATACTTACCATAATGGCCTACTTTTACAGGATAAACAATTGGATTAACCTAAGCTTCCTCTGCTTGGGTTCTCATCTTCCATTCTTTGATAACACTATCCATACGGTGATAGGGATATTTCAAACTACATAATTAACATAAACAGTAACACAACTACAGAAACGTGTTGTGGGTTCAAGCTGATAGTGATTTCCACGGACGACCTTCGTGGGGCTGCAACCACAGGCGACCTCTGTGGTGATGAACGCCACTGCGCAAACGTTTACAATACCGAAGAACTACACCAAAACAAACATGCATAATTACTATGAGTATTTATGCCACGGAATTATTTACTTCCCTAACTAACTGATCAACATTTCAGAGTCTCAAACATAGAAAGGCTACGGATATTCATTACGAACAGTATGTGCATAAAATGAATCTATAAGACGAGCGAGTCAGGCTTACTCGTACCTTCACAACAAGTGGCTTGGTAACGGGATGACTCTGATGGTTGAGCGTATGCAAGACATCGCCTCGGTGAATCATTCGGGCTGCGTATTCGAATCTGTGAGGCACTACTTATATATCAACAGTTAGAGACACAACTTGCCGTAGCCAATGCTGATTATAACTTTTTGATAATTATAGTGGTAGAATATTATAAATAGGTAGTGGATGTCTTTGTGTGGCCCTAACAACACAGGCATCATTATGAACCACAGTGGTATACTGGAAATGTCGTTATTCTGTTGATTGTCTCTAAAGGAGTGCATCTATTTGCACTTTATTGTCTCAGATGTTTGTCCGGAAAAAGGACAAAAAGAAACCATGTGATTGTCACCTGAGAGAGTGCGAATGTGGGAAAGGTATTATCACTGGCCTAGGCTGTTCACTCAATTAATGTGCTATCATAAATCACTACACCGGACAAACTAATCCCAGATATGGTTATCGCTACACAGCTGGTAGACGTTATCATTGGCCTTGTTGGCCACTTGCGTCATTGCTATTGTTAATAAAGGATAGCGCGTGTGATACCTGCCTTACTCGTCATACGCACCACAGGTAGAGCAGAGCCACGTATCAATTGATATAGAATCTCTAGGTCATATTGTTCATATTGATGGGCTCATTTCGTACGTAGAATGTCATGACACAATGCTATCGCTTCAACAAACATAACATCTTACACACACAGAACCTGATGGGCAATAAAATGAGAGTTCAGTTTATAACTAACTACACGTTTGTTATGTTACATAACATTCATTAACATTTCTGACCAGTTTTATGTTTACCCACTGTTGTTCTGTTGATTCCAACTCTCATTAATTCGTATATATAATGACATGGCGTCAGTGTTGTGGCAACAGGCCAGAATATTTTACGATGTGTTTGTGGTTAGTTGAGCCGATCCTGATTCATTTACTTAACGAAGAAATGACTGGACAGCCACTTTACATCGTTATATCGGTAAGATAAGACCTAAATTACCACATTAACACGAATGAATGGACGTCAAAAACCACACAGAACCTGTATGGCCAATAAACAACTGCATGTCAAAGTCCAAGTTGCAGTGCATCTGTCACAGAACTGAATAAAACACGACAGTTGGCATGTATAATATAAATCAATGTGAGATGGCTCATGTCATTATTACCTAAAGTCATGTTGGTTAAGAAAGGGAGTGAGAGGAGGACGAGAGGGTAAGAGAGGTGTGAGGAAGGATGGGAGTGGGGGATGAGGGTGATAGGGCGTGTAGGAGAGAGAGCAGGGTCTCGGGGTTGTGAATACAGGAAAGAGAATGGATGCGAAAAGACATAATACATCATTCTCAACACATCGTTTACTATGATTATTTATCAGGATGTCTGTATACCTACGTTCCTTTCCCACATCCATACATTCATGTTGTAGGAAAAAGATACTATTGCACACTAAAGCCCTTTATACACATACATCTACTGGTTCTGAATCTATTGACACCGCGTCACAACACCAGGCATGGTTGTTCGAAACGTTTCAAACCTCTATACTGGGGTAAGGGGGGGAAGGCAGAGGGGGTGGCTTGTTCGAGCGAGCGCCTAGAACTGACTGATTTTTTAAAATTATCGATGTCTATTGACTTTTTATTTTATTCATCATAGCTGATGATGCATTATAAAATTATATCGAATCTCCTGGCTGATGTAAAAAAATAAAGAATATTTCCACATTATGAGTATTCGTGTTACACCATGAGCCACATTTCCTTAGTTAAAATCTTTCAAAACTATGATAACTCGTGACAAGGAATATTGATGAGCTTTTGACTCTCACAAAAATTAATACGAGACTATAAACAACAGTGCAATACCGAGATATAGATTTAATTACCTTCTATAACTTTATTCATCTCCGTCGCCATATAATGCATGACAACTACAAAAAAAAAAAAAAAAAATGAAGGTTGATGGAGCACTGAATGAACTGTATTAATTTTATCTGGGGATTATTAGGATTTTCATCTTAGGAAGATTGTCATTTGAGGCCTTTTTCCTTTGTCGTGTAAATTCAGGGTAAACAAATGGTACAAATCTTGCTACTTGAGAGATCCTAAAACAGTTTAGGGCGGAAATAGAATGCAGCCTCTAGAAATGTACTCTAAATTAGCTCTGAAACACTTCCAATTGTATATAAAATTCCGAAAAAAATTTATAAGGGTGAGAAAATTAGGCCTTGTTAAAAAATAATTAGTAAAAGGGGTAATTGAGGTATCATGTAGGATGAAATCATTTCATATTTAAAGAAGGATGTCTTTTGAGCTGTTTAAGCCCAAAGACGATCATTTGGTTAGAGACGTGTCAACAACTGGAAATTTAAAGATAAAATGCACATTTTTTTTTTTTTTTTTTTGTCTAACTAGGGCATTAAACTGAAATCTTGAGCCTCCTGATCAAATTTAAAAGATGGAATTTTTTCCGAGAATGACGGTTCCTGTGATATCATAATTCAAATTTACCAATGTATAATCACTTAGAAAGGCAATAAATCGTTGAAAACAAAAACAAGTGGATTCGGATAAATATAATAAGGAAAATATAAATACATAGGCGTACTGAGATATATAATTTTTAAACATTACTTGACTCCTCATTTTCGAGTTTTCTTCTTCATGATCGGTCTAAAAAATAATCAGGTTGCATCTTGGTCGACCTGAACTGCTGTGACAGTCGCGTTGAGATTAACTGGATTTTTAATTTCGATAAGCCTACTAGCCGTTTTTTCAAGCAAAAAAAGTAGTGAAACGTGAACTTGTTACAGCTGACAATTATTTTACTGAGGTGATTGCTCTAGAAAAGTTTTTTGGGGCAAAATCGCTAAATATTCAATTTCCACAAATGTACTGAAATTTCATTGGAAACACACCCAATTATTTCGAAAAAGATGACATTCTGAGAAAGTGTAAATTATCGCAATTCCGAGATATATATTTAATTAACAGTAACTTTTGTCCTCATCTCCGTAGACAGAGTACATGACAGATAACAAAAATGCAGGTTGGAAGAGCACTGAATGAACTGCATGAATGTCGTTTGGAGATTGTTTGGATTTTTACATATGAGAGAGGGTCATTTATGACTTTTATTTTCATTTGTAAAGGTAACTTCAGGAAAGAAAATCGTACAACTTTTTTTTTTGGTAAAAATATCCTTTTAAATAGGAACTAAAAACTTTTATACTTGAGTGATCCTAAAAACCACAAATTTGAGGGCAAAAAGATGATATAGGAACCTTTCACAAAAATACTCTGAACTAGCTATGAAGCACTCCCAGTTGCATTTAATATTCAGAAAACATTGCTGAGGGTGAAAAAAAGAAATTGCTTTGGAAAAGCAAATCAGTGACGGTGTTGAATGAGGTAACACATAGCACGAACTCGATTCACAAGAGGGCTGTCGTTTAGCATTTAAGGCCAAAGAGTTTCGTCTGATGAGAGTCGTCTAGAGAACTTTAATATTTAGAGGTGAAACTGACATTTTTATCTGTATACCTACTGTAGGGCTTAAAAGTGGCATCTTCATCCCCCTGATCAAATTTAGGAAATTGAATATTTTCCGAGTCTGAGGGTTCGTGTGATGTCATTATCCATATTTATCAAGTTAAAATCACTCCGAGAATCTATAAATCCGGCGTCCTCCAATGTGCTCTATGCTTCGCATGAACTGTAGAAGTCTTGGGAATAGCAGCCTCAGCAGCGTGTATTATGGAATTAGTTACGTTTTCGACCTTAACATCTATGGTCTCCCCAGATATATGTAAATTGGCGATCCTTGAGAAGGATCCCCAATCTGCTTTCTTATAGTTAAATTTTGGAGGTGGAGGGTTCGAAACAATGTCGCGTGTATAAGAAAGGCAGATGGGTAAATGATCACTTCCCAAGGTATCGTCATAAGGATCCCACGAGAGATCTTGATGTATATCAGGGGAGGCCAGAGATAAGTCAATGGCCGAAAAGCTACCAGTACGACCATCTACACAAGTCGCTCTACCATCGTTCAGAAGACAAAGGTTAAACTGTAGTATTAGGTCGGCTACTTGCTCCCCACGACCGTCAATCCTCAAGCTATCCCATTGATAGTGATGGGCGTTAAAGTCGCCCAACACTAACTTATTCCCAGGAAGATGTTCAAATAGTGAATTTAAAGCATCACTAACAATGAGGCCATGTGGAGGGCAGTACAGAGGGCAATAGACAGATACGTGTTATTAAATTTTACACTGCACACGACAGCTTCCTGAGTAAAATTTAGTATCACTTCCGTTTGTGGGTGTGATTTGTGTGTGTATATGGCAACTCCTTGACCTTCATGTCTTCTATACGAGTGGTAGTGTTTGAACTGTGGAGGATGATGTTCCTCCAAGCGCGTCTCCTGTAAACAAACAACGTCTGGCCTGTGTATTGAAATCAAGATTGCTATATTTTGTAATTTACTCCCAACACATCTACAATTCCACTGTAATATGGTGAAGGCGGTGGTTTAAGATTTTCGAGGGTGGCCAGTGCTCTTAGTATTTTTATGTCGCCCGCCGACAGGCGAGTGTCTACCGGGGGACCTATTCCGGTGCTTGGTAATGGAAATCTACATTTTTTCATTAATAACTAGGGTCCCAGATTCCACCGAGGAAGAGCTACCCTTTCTCTCCCTCGCTGGGCCAGGAGCAGGAAGAATATGAGGTCGTGACTTGGTAAGTGTGGTCACATTACTTTTACTAGAGTTGTCAGGCTTCTGTTTAGGCTTGACTGACGGAGAGGCAGCTGCAGCCTGAGAGTAGGAAGTTGCAACAGCGGTGTCAGTTTGAGAGGTGGATTGGACAGGAGGCTGAGATGGAGAGGTAGAATTTGTGGCAAGAGGAACAGGTTCAGCATCAGTCTGTGTTTCAACAACACATCACGGACGGGAAGCATTGCGTGGGAGTTGCATGCAATTCCTTCACCTTTTTCCTAGCTTCGTAGTAGGAAATGCCCTCAGTTGCTTTCATTACGCGGACCTCTTTCTACTCCTTCCACTTGGAGGAAGTGGAGTGTGCGCCCTTGCAGTGAAAACAACTACCGTCTCTGATGTGCAGTGTTCAGCATCATGTCCCTGTGTTGCACAATTGCCACACTGACTGAGAAGCCTGACAAGTCTTATCACCGTGTCCATATAATTGACACAACCCGTCACGTCCCGAGGTTTTCCGCACCTCCGACATCCCTCAATCCCGAGCTATTTTGGGAAAAAAATTTGTTGGCTAAAACTTCCGCTTTGGTTGAGAAACAAAGGAAAATCACCAAGAAAGGGCTTACCGTGGTCCATAAGTGGTCTGAACAGGTGAGGTCCCCCGCGCCAGGTATCGTATTCTATCATTGACGTGTGAGGCGCTCACGTTTTCTATGGTAGGAAATACTGGGAGAAACAACAAACAACACCTCGACATTTATTGAATTTGAACTAATAAACAACAAGAGTAGCAATATTATGAATTTTAAGCACATATATATGAAAAATAAGCTTTGTACCTAAGCGAGCATAGCGAGTTAGGTCCGAGTGGTAACATGCTATGTGCTAAGTTTCTTTTATGTCAACATATTTTCTACTTGTATACTCCTGTTTCATTGACATTTTACCTATTTTTACTGTTTATAAATGTTTTCAGATGTTTTCATTCATTACGATGACATGCAGCATAAGTATAGCGAACATCGACTTACTAAGCGCACTATCTATGACTCGTATTTCAACATACCCAATTGTTTTATCATTCCTATTATTTTTTCCTTTACATAGAACCTTTCTTCCACCATTGTAAATGTTTTCAATTATTTACATTCATTACGAGGGCATTTAGCGAAATGCTAGTGCATATTCACGTAGCAAGCACAATCTCAAACACTCGTGTTTCATCTTCTACTTTATTTTTTCACTCCAATTATACTTTCCCACTTACATTAGACACGTTTACACCCCTATACTGCACTATACGTAGTTACTGGCATTATTTATTCGTGAGCGTCAGAATATCGCATGAAAATACCCTCGCAATGAATGTTTCGACCAACATAATACTCAAACACATACAAATTCTTCACATATATTACACACTTTCCCACTTGTTGACTTCTATTTTCATAATTAAGGGCCTTATTCATTCCACTGAGCGTCAGGATATCGCATCTCTATACACACCCCAGGAATATTTTGACAGAATATGTTTCAGCACTTACAATAATTTGAACTTATACCCGTTTGCATTTCCAATAATAATATTTACATATTTACGGGCCTTATTTATTGCACTGAGCGACAGAATATCGCATCAAAAAAACCTCGCTCGGTATGTTTCCACTTACATATTTATACACTTACATACAATTTTTGCACTTATACCCTTATGCATTTTATACTAATATTTTCAGATCAACAGGACTGATAATTTCACTGAGCGTCTGTTTGTCGCATTTACTTCATAGTTTCAGCGTCCTATCGCATTCACACCATATTAGAATTGCATCAAGGTGTGATATTCGCTGAAACATGGGTGAATACAGAGACCCACGTCACACTCGACGCACTCATAGCGGGTGTCCTTCCTCTGTGTGGTGTCTCACCCGGGAATTGCTACACACCTGACACCTGCGTTGGGGCCTAGGTCTGTTTGGCTGGGGAGGGATAGGAGTGGGGAAATGGCCGCCGGATATTCTCAGGGGAGTTTGTGCAATAAGGGCAGTGCGGGTGCGATGTTGGGGCCTTTCAACAGCATACCGTGCAAACATCTCTTGTGAGCTCCCTCACAAACCCTTCAAAGGTTTCCTGAACTCCTGTTGTCATGGCGTGAAGGTGGTGGCAATTTAAAGCAGTGGTCTAGCAAGTGAAAGAACAGTTTCTTATACCACTTCATCGTGGTCCTGGCACACTCTACCGTCGATATCATGGAGTCTGACTGGTCCACCAGGCGCATGTTTGTTATAGTCCATGACGCACTCAGGTTTCCAAATGCGACGCCTGTTCTCGCTCCGGTAATCAACGGAATCAGTACGGTGCATCAAGGGGCGGTGAACCGTTGACAAGAGGCTTACTTCTCTATTATGGTTCCAAACAGTTGCAAGGATGTTGTTGGCTTTGAAGAAGACAACCTCATTCCTGTCAAGTTTCCGCCCTACCTTGACCATGCGACGCTGGTTCACCTTCACGGTTCCACAGATTCCTGTTTCATGCATGTGTAGATAACGAGCGAGAAGAGGGCTAGTGTACCAATTGTCCAGGTACAGGACGTGACCACAATGAAGGTAGTCTTCTATCATTGTCTTTACCACTGCTCCAGACAGTCCAATACTCCGATCTTCTATTATGTCTGTGCACCGGTGTACAAGACTGTCTTGCACGTATCCAGTCCTACAGTCTCACATAACAAAGATCTTGAACCTAAAACGGTGCCTTTTGCTGGGTATACAGTATACTGCCTAAATGAAATATTACCTCTCCACAACACGAGACTCGTCTATGACGTCTCTATAGGGATAAAATGACGAACGAAAGGTTTGCCTCAGGTGATCAAAGACCAACCTAATTCGCCTCATCTTATCTGTCGTTCGCATTTGCAGGATCATCAGCATCATAGAAATGGAGGCGACTTAGAATTTGTTGGAAGCGATTACGGCTCATGACTTGCCCAAATATTGGTGTAAACATAACAGGGTCCCTTGTCCAGTAAGCCGGAATTCTGTTCTTTCGTATAATACCCATCAAAAGAACCAGGGCAAAAAATAGGAACATTCATGAAAGGGAGTCAGGGTAATATATGATAGAATGCCTGCTCCTTGTTCCCAGTCTTTCACTCTCACGGAGCTGGGTGCTTGCAAAACGGTTGGTTTCTTCCTGGGGGACGGGACTTCTTCATCACTGCTGGTGGTTTCCTCCTCCTCTGGCTGCACATAATCTGTCAGCAACCTCTCCGTCCATTGGGGAATCACTGTCACCTGTAAAGGCATCCAGGGCAGCTTGAATTTCGACCTCTGAGAGACCTCTAGTCGCCATGTCTGAGCAGGACCATTGCTAACAGGTGAGTGAACGAGCCGCGGGTGAGCGTGGGTCGCGCGGGGTCACCGAGTGTTCCTGCCTGGTGGCAGGTAGGGGAAGGTCAAGCGATGATATGTACCGAAAATCAAGGGCGAATTTTGAAAATTGTGGAAATTATGTACTTTGCAATTGCACGATGTACCGGTACGTCGCCAGGACTGGCAAATGCAAAACTTTGCAACGTACCCATACGTCGATGGGACGGGTCGGGTTAAGCAACGAAGTGGATTTGGGATATAAGGCCTTACGTTAACAATTTCGTAGCCAACTTTGACATGGTCTGGAAGTGAAACTTTGCCAAAAGTCAAGACAATAGTGGCAGTCTTCGTCCTCACGCCTTTGGAATATCTAGTAATAAACCGGGCACAGATTACGTCCAGCTGAGCAAGTTCCCGTATGATCTCGTCCTCTTCCATAGTCATGAGATCCCTGCACATGATAATACCTTTGCAGGAATTCATAGAATACGGGATCCTCTGCTTGACATCATATTCGTGGAACTTACGCAGTTCCATTGTCTTTAACCTGGGATTAATTTACAGTTTTAATTATAGGTCTCCATTACCAAGTTTCTTGACATGTTCCACATCCCCAGCACAGTAATCAATCACTTTCTTGATGATGAAAGGATTGATACTGCTCAAGGTAGTGGAACCGAGAGCATGGAGGGTGACAAACTGTGCATTATGTACAAGAATGTCAAGGGCGGGTCGAGTCTGGGACCGGTCTGTCTGGGTGTCGTCAATCTGTGGATCAGTCAGGGGTGGGTCAGGTGGGTCGTCCGCCGTAGTACCACTCCCCCCTAATGGGGGAAATGGGAAGGAGAGAAAACAACCAAAAGACAAATAACCCGGGGTAAACACCTAAGTCTGAGGTTGCCCTCTCAAACCACTCCAGGGAGGCCCGACCGTGTCTATTCACGCCCCAGAGCGATCAGTGGGGGAATCCTCCATGGACGAGTAAGCAGTAAAAGACAAACACCTACTGTATCTCTAAACAGGGAAGGGAGGAAAATGAGAACTAGCCAACCTAACTGAAAAAGACGCCCTAGTGGCGAGAGGCAAGAAAAAAACTAATGCCGGTGGGGCAGCCCTATAGCTAGAGGAGAGCTCAGATGAAATACGTCTTCACCCTCCGCAACCATGCATAAAAGTCCCTTTCATATATTGGTGAATCCTATATTATTGTCTGCCACGACTGACAGTCAGCAGGTGATGAGTGCAGGTGTGTAATGTAGAAAGGCATTACATATTTGCAGTCGATGGTGTTCTCTTGGTCGAGGTATTTTTACCATTAGTGTAGGTCTAGCTATTTGTATCTTTAGGATTTAGTATAGGTTAGCTATTTGTCTGTTGGGTTATTAGTTTTAGGGTCTTTATTTTAGGTATTTTTTCTCCTATTAAGTACTGTAATGTAAAATGCTAATATGAAAGAAAATAAAACCAAAAAAGTACAAATAAAACATTAGTAAATTATATATATATATATATATATATATATATATATATATATATATATATATATATTATATATTTATCTATATATATATATATATATATATATATATATATATATATATATATATATATATATATATATATATATATATATATTGTTACGGAAGAGAGAAAACTGTCCCGCAAAGTTCCAGGTTCAAAACAAAAGAGTTAGGTAAAATTACAAGTTAAAGTTTAATGCTCAAACTAACAACTAAACATAAAGATAATGTAATGGCAAAAACAGGTTAAATATATGGTTTACTGCAATAGCTGCTATTAACACGAAATTAGCAAGAGTAAATTTATCTAAGTCAGCACTGATAAAATGAGAAAACCGGATAATGCTCAGTTAATGCAAGATATATTATTACAGATACAAAATATTATTATTACTGGCTGAGTAGAAACTTTACATTAATCACAAAAACCTCACCAGGCCTACGAATTAACACCTTATGCTATACAGTACAAGAAAAAACTGCAACCACATACTCAAATTACACAGCAGCCAGATGGTTGGAGACTTCCTGAGCACTCACAAAAATAATAACAACTGTACAAGGGAGGACAGAGATGTGAACAAAATGAGGAGTAGATCTAAGTGGCAATTAATGCAGAGACTGAGCTCATTATATAAGGGCCGGCAGAGCTTGATACAACTTGTAAGAAGGACGCGCAAATGAAGCCATAGGGGCCAAAGAGTTGACACTCCTGCTCTGAACAACAGAAAGAACGACTTACTCTACTATAAGGGAGGAGGGGGGGAGTGAGGTAGAACACGCACTATGGAAGCCACGAGGCGAATCGTGATCAAACATACAGCATGCTGTACGTTAGAATTATACAAAGGATGATGAAATCATAGGCTATGTAACACCCCACAAAGAAAAAGAAATTTACGAATGAAATTTCTTATTACTCTAAAACAATCTGTCTAAAGTCTAGATAAGCAATCTGCAATAACATTTTCTTTCCCCTTGATATGTTGTATGTCTAATGAATACTCCTGAAGAAGTAGACTCCATCTCGTCAATCTCTGATTTTTATCTTTAAACTTACTAAGGAATTTCAGTGGGTTATGATCGGTATAAATGACTATGGGGTCAAAACCAGAACACAAATAAAATGAAAAATGCTGTAAACCCAAAATCAAGGCCAAAAGCTCTTTCTCAATAGTTGAGTACTTCTTTTGAGGTGGAGTGAACTTCTTACTGTAATAAGGTACAGGGTGTTCAATACCCTGATCATCCTCTTGCAGCAAAACAGCCCCAGCTCCTGTATCACTTGTGTCAACAGCCATCTTAAAAGGCTTAGCAAAATTTGGAGTAGCGAGCACTGGCTGACTTAATAGGATAGCTTTAAGTTTGCTGAAAGAGGATTCACAGTTATCGGTCCAGACAAATTTAACTCCCTTTTTCAGTAGGTCTGTTTTTTTTTTTTTTTATGCGAGGAAGAAGGAACCAAAGGCCATGAGCCCGCAGTAACAGTTCCCTCCAAGAGAAAAACAAAATACAATAGAGAGCCAAATTCAAGATCCGATCATTTTGAGATGCCTAGACACACTACATTTGAAAAACTGGAGATCATAGGCAGCAGGAAATACAGACAGAGGGAGACAGTTCCAGAGCTGACCTGTTGCATAAATGAAAGACTGGGAGTAACGGTTAACTCTTGCATTAGAGAGTTGGACAGAAAAGGGATGAGTGTGCTGCCAGACGGGTGCTACGCGCCCGTCGTAGAGGTGGAGGAATGCAAGCAGACAGTTCAGAGGAGCAGTGACCATTAAAGTAGCGATAGAAAAGAGATAAAGATGCAACAGTGCGGCGAAGAGACAGAGGTTGAAGGGAGTCAGTAAGAGGAGGAGAGTTAATGAGACGAAAAGCCTTTGACTCCACCCTATTGAGAAGAGCTGTATGTGGGGAGCCTCCCCACACATGAGAGTTGTACTCCACACAGGGGCGGATAAAACCCCTGTATAGAGTCAACAATTGTGCAGGGGTAAAGAAAGAGCGGAGTCGGCTTAGCACACCCAATCTCTTGGAAGCAGATTTTACAAGAGATGTAATATGATCTTTCCAAGATAAGTCCCGAGTAAATGAAACCCCAAGCATGTTCAAGGATGATGCAGGATTAAGCTGAATATTATTAAACATTAGTGGGTATACCTGTGGAAAATTTTGTCGGGTTGATAGGTGTAAGAACTGAGTCTTAGATGCATTAAAGACAACCATATTATTTTTACCCCAGTCAGAGATATGAGCCAAGTCAGACATTAGGTGTGCCATAGCCTCATCCCTTGTTTCTTGAAGTAACTGTTGAGATGGGCGTTGCGGGAACCGAATGGAAAGGTGAAGGGTGGAGTCATCAGCATATGAGTGGATAGGGTTAGATGTACAGCTTAGAAGATCATTGATGAATAAAAGGAAGAGTGTTGGTGATAGGACAGAGCCCTGAGGAACACCACTTGATAGATCTAGGAGAAGAACGATGGCCGTCTACAACAGCGGCTATAGAACGACCAGAAAGGAAGCTAGCGATGAAGGCACAGATAGAAGGATGGAAACCGTAGGAGGGCAGTTTGGAAATTAAAGATTTATGCCAGACGCCTTTGAGATGTCAAGTGCAATGGCAAAGCTTTCGCCAAAGTCCCGAGTCTGAAAGTAGGTGAGAAGATCGCCAGTGGAGCGTCCCTGACGGAACCCATACTGACGATCGGAAAGAAGGTTGTGATAGGAAAGATGCCTTAAAATTTTTCTATTAAGAATTGACTCGAAAACTTTTGAAATACAGGACGTTAAAGCAATTGGACGATAGTTGGAGGGTTGGGAGTGGTCACCCTTCTTTGGGACTGGCTGAATGAGAGCAAACTTCCAGCAAGAAGGAAAAGTACAAGTTGACAAAGGCGAAAGAGTTTGCCTAGGCAGGGTGTAAGCACAGAAGCACAGTTCTTGAGAACAACAGGAGGGACCCCATCAGGCCCATATGCCTTGTTAGTACTGAGGCCAGTGATGGCAGAAAATACATCAACTGAAGAAATTTTAATGTCAGCCATGAGGAAGTCAAAGGGGGGAAGTGATGGAGGAACAGCACCGGAATCATCTAAGGTGGAATTGGAGGAGAAAGTCTGTGCGAAGAGATCTGCTTTATCAGTAGAAGAAATAGCTACAGAACCATCAGAGTAGAAAAGAGGAGGGAAGGATGATGAGGTAAAGTTGTTAGAAAGATTTTTGGCAAGGTGCCAGAAGGAGCGGGAAGAATTCGAGTTGGAGAGTTGAGAGCATTTAGTATGGATGAAATTATTTTTAGTAGAGCGAAGAACAGACAGCACGATTCCGGGCAGAAACGTGAAGATTATGTGATTCAGGGGTGGGTTGGCTCCAGTACCTTTTGTAGGCCTTCTCCTTGTTGCGGACAGCATTAGAACAAGCGTGATTAAACCAAGGCTTTCTTGCGTTAGTCAAAGGATATGGAGAAAGGAATGTATGCTTCCATGCCCGAGAGAATAACCTCCATAATGCGCAAGGCACACTCAGATGGCTCACGGCCATGGAAGCAATAATCATTCCAGGGAAAATCAAAGAAGTACTGCCTGAGGGCCTCCCAGGCCGCGGCTCCAAAATGCAACAGACGACGTTTCCCTGGAGGGTCCACAGGCCATACCGGAGTGATAGGACAGGTTAAGGTAATAAGGTTGTGATCGGAGGAGCCCAACGGAGAGAAAAGATTAACAGAGTAAGCAGAAGGATTAGTTTTGAGGAAGAGTTCAAGTATGTTGGAGCTCTCTCCAAGGCGGTCAGGGATACGGGTAGGGTGCTGCAACGTGTCCATCACCAATTACGTACCCAAGGTACTGAACTTTAGCTTGACCAAACTCACACTTTGATAAATTAGCTACAAGATTAGCCTGAACCAAATGCTCAAGAAATTTACTGACATGTGTTACATAGCCTATGATTTCATCCTTTGTGTAATTCTAACGTACAGTGTGCTGCCTGTTTGATCACGAGCGTGTTCTACCTCACTCCCCCCATTCTACCGTTATAGTAGAGTAAGTCGCTCTTTCTGTTGTTCAGAGCAGGATTGTCAACTCTTTGTCCCCATGGCTTCATTTGCGCGTCCTTCTTACAAGTTGTATCAAGCTCTGCCGGCCCCTATATAACGAGCTCAGTCTCTACATTATTGCCACTTAGATCTACTCCTCATTTTGTTCACATCTCTGTCCTCCCCTGTACAGTTCTTATTGTGAGTGCTCAGGAAGTCTCCAACCATCTAGCAGCTGTGTAATTTGAGTATAAGTGTTATTGCATTTTGTTCTTGTACTGTATAGCATAAGTTGTTAATTTGTAGGCCTAGTGAGGTTTTTGTAATTCATGTAAGGTTCTTATTGTTAGCCATTGTTCATAATAGTTTGTATCTGTAATAATTTATCTTGCATTAACTGAGCATTACCCGGTGTATTTTCATTTTATCAGGGCTGACTTAGGTAAATTTACTCTTGCTAATTTCGTGTTAATAGAGGCTATTGCAGTTAACCATATAGTTAACCTGTTTTTTTTGCCATTACATTATCGTTATGAGTCCTGAATGTTTTGTTGTTAGTTTGAGCATTAAACTTTAACTTGTAATTTTACCTAACTCTTTTGTTTTGAACCTGGAACTTTACAGGACAGAAGTTATTTTTAGTATTCTCATTTAAAGTGTACATTATCTTTCGCTGTTCTGTAACATATATTTGGCGACCTCTTGTCAGGATATTCAGGATATTATCATAAGGATATTGCTCGATATTTTGTGACTGTGATTTATTCATGATGTCTACTATTACTACACTTGATGAAGCCAAAGATTTTTTGTCAAATGTGCAGTGTGTGATGTAGAAAACAGAACAAAGAATGAACTTAAGCTTGTTGCTCAACAATTGGAAATTGCTGTTCGCTCTCATCATTCTAAAGATCAAATTGTTGACATGATTAATGAAAGCTTGTTTAATGTAACTCCTCCAAATGAGCAAACGCAGATTGAAATAGCTAAGTTACAGCTAGCCTTGCAGGAGGCTCGTGTGAAGGAAGCTGAATTTCAAGCACGTGCTATGGAGGCTGAGTCTCAGGCTAAGGAGGCGGAGTCTCATGCTAAGGAGGCTGAGTTTCAGGCTCGTGCTAAGGAGGCTGAGGCACAAGTTGAACTTGCTAGGATTCAGGCAGACCATGAGTATCGCATGAAATAAGGTGGAACTGGATCATCTAGCTCTGATGATTTTGATGTGGCTAAAAATGTTAAACTTGTCCCTCCTTTTAATGAATCTGAATTAACAAAGAATTTTCAGTTGTTTGAGAGGGTAGCTACAGGTTTTAATTGGCCCAAAAAGTATTGGCCAGTACTCCTTCAAACTGTTCTCACCGGTAAAGCTCAAGTAACTTATGCATCTTTGCCTCAGGATCAGTCTGATAATTATGATGTAGTTAAGAGCTTGATTCTTAAGGCCTATGAGCTTGTTCCTGAAGCCTATAGAGTAAAATTTAGGACAACTTACAAGCAAGATAAGCAATCCCATGTTGAGTATGCAAAAATGAAAGAAGATCTGTTGGAGCAGTGGTTAAACTCTAAGAATGTGGATTCTCATTTGGACAAATTTAAGCAGATGATTTTGCTGGAGGATTTCAAAAGGTGTATTAATAATGATGTAAGCCTATATCTTGATGAGAAAAGAATAGATAATTTGTCTGATGCTGCAGTTTTAGCTGATGAATATGTCCTCACTCACAAGAGATATTCTAGAGAAAAAAGGAAAGCTGAGAGTAAGTACGTTGCCTCTACTCAGAGTACAGGTAACAGGAAAGAGAATAAAGATGATGTTTCTCAGGAAGTAAATACCAGCTTCACCTCTAGATTTCAAAAAAGTAAATGTACTTATTGTAGTAAGCTTGGTCATACTACGGAGAAATGTTTCAGGAGACAGCGTGATGTGAACAAAAAGGAGTCTTTAAATATTCAGTCAATTGGTCTAGTGTCCACCCTTGAGAGTTCCCAGAATTCTTTAACTGAGTTAACTGAACCTGCTTTGAGGGGTAACTTAAATTCTCATGATGGAGCTCCTCTTTTGAGCAGTAACGTGGGTGACACTCTCAAGAGTTCATGTGCTAATTTCCTGTCTGATGGTTTTGTCAGTCCTCTGGACAGTAATGACAAAAAATCAGTTAAAATATATCGTGATACAGGTGCTTGCCAATCCCTTATGCTGACCAGTGTTCTAGGTTCTAATGTTAATTCCTCTGATGAAACTGTAATCTTACAAGGTGTAGAGAATAATTACTTCTCTGTCCCTCTGTGCAGAGTGAATTTAGAGTCTGGTTTTGCTAATGGTTCCGTTATGGTTGGGTTGGTTGAGACACTCCCAATGTCAGGTGTAACTTTCTTACTTGGAAATGATATTGGTGGAAGTCAAGTGTGTCCAGCTCCTCAGTTGTCTAGTGAGCCAGTGACTGCGACCCAGGATTGTGATAGCCCTGATGTGTTCTCTGCATGTGCTGTCACTAGGGCTAAGTCTAAAGTTACTGGTGACTTAGAGGATAATGATGATGATGATGTTATCCTAGCTGACACTTTTCTTGCTAATTTGGACCACTCACCAGATGAGGCAGTACCCCGTAGTGTTGATAATTTGTCTCGTCAAGAGCTGGTTCAGTTGCAGGTTGCTGACCCTGAGTTCAAAGGTCTAGCTAACTCTGCTTACAGTGAAGAAGAGTCAGCCGGTGCTTCTACTTGTTATTATATAAAGTCAGGAGTAATTATGAGGAAGTGGAGACCCCCAACAGTATCAGCCGACTGTGAATGGGAGGTTGTACATCAAGTTGTCATCCCTCGTGTTTGTAGGCAGGATATCATTAGAGTGGCTCATGATTCCAGTTTGGCAGGACACCTTGGAGTGAGGAAGACTGTGGCACGCATTTTGAAACACTTCTACTGGTCAGGTATCTTCAGGGACGTTTCATGGTATTGTAAGTCTTGTCACACCTGTCAAGTTGTGGTGAAGTGTAATCAGACCGAAAAGGTTGCACCTCTAGTTCCCATTCCTCCTTTTGAGGCGCCATTCACCCGTGTGTTGGTGGATATTGTGGGCCCTCTTCCAAAGACTTCTTCAGGATTTTCTTATGTGTTGACCCTCAATGATATGGCTACTCGTTATCCTGAAGCCATTCCACTTAGAAATATCTCAGCAAAGAACGTGGTTAAGGAAATGCTAGGGTTCTTCACAAAGTTTGGTCTGACAAGGAGGTACATTCAGACCGGAGAAGTAATTTCATGTCAAATGTTTTCAAGCAGTCTCTGAAAGAGTTGGGCATCACCCAAATCACGTCTTCAGCTTACCATCCCCAGACCCAAGGAGCGTTGGAGAGATATCATCAAACACTGAAATCGATGCTCAAGAAATACTGTTTGGAACATCAGAAAGACTGGGATAAAGGTCTTCCATTCGTTGTATTTGCCGCAAGAGAATCTCCAAATGAATCACTGGGCTCCTCACCCTTTGAACTACTGTTTGGCCATTAAGTAAGAGGACCCCTTAAGTTACTCAAGGAATGCTGGCTGTCGGAGGAAGATGACGTCGAGCTGCTGGAGTATGTGAGGAAGTTCAAAGAACGGCTGTCCACTGCTTTACAGCTGGCGAGAGAGAATTAGGAGCTGCTCAGGAGAAGATGAAGACTTGGTATGATAAGAAGTCCAGGGTACGCCACTTTCAGCCAGGAGATCAGGTCTTGATTCTGCTACTGGTGCATGGGCAACCTCTTCAAGCCAAGTTTAGTGGTCCTTATTTCGTGGAGAAGAAACTCAGTGATGTCAACTATGTCATCGCCACACCAGATCGTAGAAAGAACAAGCAACTTTGTCACATCAACATGCTAAAGTTATATCACAGGCGGGACGAAAATAATCCAGTCTGCACTGTAGCTGTTCCACCCGAGTCTGCAAGTGAAGCTCTCCCATGCAGTATGAGCCTGAGTGATCGTTTGGGGAAGAATCCTAATATCATGAATGATCTCCAGACTAAGCTTTCTCACCTACCTCCCGAGGAAAGGCAGGAGTTTTCGGCATTACTGCAGGAGTACCCGCAAGTGTTCCGTGCCACTCCAGGAAGAACCACTGTGTTGATGCATGATGTCGATGTTGGAGACGCAAAGCCAATTAAACTGCCTCCTTACCGTGTGAACCCAGTGAAAGTTCCTCTCATCTAGAAGGAGCTTGCCTACCTGTTGGACCACAAGATGATTGAGCCCTGTCAGAGCGAGTGGAGTTCTCCTGTCACTATACTCCCTAAGCCAGGTGGATCACAGCGGCTTTGCATCGACTACAGACGTGTTAATCAGATAACCAAAACAGACACTTACCCTCTCCCTCGTGTGGAAAATTGCAGACAAGATCGGAAAGGCTAGGTACATAAGTAAGTTTGATTTCTTAAAGGGATACTGGTAAGTACCTATGACTGAACGTGCTAGGGAGATCTCATGTTTTGTAACACTAGGAAAGACTTTTGCATGTTCTGTAATGCCATATGGTATGAAGAATGCATCAGCCACATTTCAGAAGATCATGAATGTTGTAACAGAGGGTTTGGCAGGGTGTGTTGTTTGTATTGATGATGTATTAGTCTTCAGTGACAACTGGAAAGATCACCTATGCCATGTCAATAAATTTCTTGAGCGTTTAGTTCAGGCTAACCTTGTAGCTAATTTATCAAAGTGTGAGTCTGGTCAAGCTAAAGTTCAGTACCTTGGGTACGTAATTGGTGATGGACATGTTGCACCAGCAGCAGCTAAGGTTCAGGTTATAAGTGACCTTCCCAGACCTAAAAGTAGGAAGGGGCTACAAAGATTTTTGGGAATGGTAGGTTATTACCGGAGATTTGTTCTTAACTTTTCAGTTCTTGTATCACCACTTAGAGACCAACTGAAAAAGGGAGGTAAATTTGTCTGGACCGATAACTGTGAATCCTCTTTCAGCAAACTTAAAGCTATCCTATTAAGTCAGCCAGTGCTCGCTACTCCAAATTTTGGTAAGCCTTTTAAGATGGCTGTTGACGCAAGTGATACAGGAGCTGGGGCTGTTTTGCTGCAAGAGGATGATCAGGATATTGAACACCCTGTATCTTATTACAGTAAGAAGTTCACTCCACCTCAAAGGAACTACTCAACTATTGAGAAAGAGCTTTTGGCCTTGATTTTGGGTTTACAGCATTTTTTATTTTATTTGTGTTCTGGTTTTGACCCCATAGTCATTTATACCGATCATAACCCACTGAAATTCCTTAGTAAGTTTAAAGATAAAAATCAGAGACTGACAAGATGGAGTCTACTTCTTCAGTATTCATTAGACATACAACATGTCAAGGGGAAAGAAAATGTTATTGCAGATTGCTTATCTAGATTTTAGACAGATTGTTTTAGAGTAATAAGAAATTTCCTTTGTAAATTTATTTTTTCTTTGTGGGGAGGTGTTACATAGCCTATGATTTCATCATCCTTTGTGTAATTCTAACGTACAGTGTGCTGCCTGTTTGATCACGAGCGTGTTCTACCTCACTCCCCCCCTTCTACCGTTATGGTAGAGTAAGTCGCTCTTTCTGTTGTTCAGAGCAGTACTGTCAACTCTTTGTCCCCATGGTTTCATTTGCGCGTCCTTCTTACAAGTTGTATCAAGCTCTGCCGGCCCCTATATAATGAGCTCAGTTTCTACATTATTGCCACTTAGATCTACTCCTCATTTTGTTCACATCTCTGTCCTCCCCTGTACAGTTCTTATTGTGAGTAGTCAGGAAGTCTCCAACCATCTAGCAGCTGTGTAATTTGAGTATAAGTGTTATTGCATTTTGTTCTTGTACTGTATAGCATAAGTTGTTAATTTGTAGGCCTAGTGAGGTTTTTGTAATTCATGTAAGATTCTTATTGTTAGCCATTGTTCATAATAGTTTGTATCTGTAATAATATACCTTGCATTAACTGAGCATTAACCAGTGTATTTTCATTTTATCAGGGCTGACATAGGTAAATTTACTCTTGCCAATTTCGTGTTAATAGAGGTTATTGCAGTTAACCATATATTTAACCTGTTTTTTTTTGCCATTACATTTTCCTTATGAGTCCTGAATGTTTTGTTGTTAGTTTCAGCAATAAACTTTAACTTGTAATTTTACCTAACTCTTTTGTTTAGAACCTGGAACTTTACGGGACAGAAGTGATTTTTAGTATTCTCATTTAAAGTGTACATTATCTTTCGCTGTTCTGTAACACATGGCATAGGTGATCTTTCCAGTTGTCACTGAAGATTAGTACATCATCAATATAAACAACACACCCTGCCAAACCCTCTGTTACAACATTCATGAGCTTCTGAAATGTGCCTGGTGGATTCTTCATACCATATGGCATTACAGAACATGCAAAAGTCTTTCCTAGTGTTACAAAACATGAGATCTCCCTAGCATGTTCAGTCATAGGTACTTACCAGTATCCCTTTAACAAATCGAACTTACTTATGTACCTAGCCTTTCCGATCTTGTCTATGCAATCTTCCACGCGAGGGAGAAGGTAAGTGTCTGTTTTGGTTATCTGATTAACTCGTCTGTAGTCGATGCAAAGCCGCTGTGACCCACCTGGCTTAGGGACTAGAGTGACAGGAGAACTCCACTCGCTCTGACAGGGCTCAATCATCTTGTGGTAAAACAGGTAGCCAAGCTCCTTCTGGATGAGAGGAACTTTCACTGGGTTCACACGGTAAGGAGGCAGTTTAATTGGCTTTGCGTCTCCAAAAACATCATGCAACAACACAGTGGTTTTCCTGGAGTAGCACGGAAAACTTGCTGGTACTCCTGCAGTAATGCCGAAAACTCCTGCCTCTCCTAGGGAGCTAGATGAGAAGGCTTAGTCTGGAGATCATTCATGATATCAGGATTCTTCCCCAAACTATCACTCAGGCTCATGCTGCATGGGAGAACTTCACTTGCAGACTCGGGTGGAACAGCTACAGTGCAGACTGGGTTATTTTCGTCCCGCCTGTGATATAACTTTAGCATGTTGATGTGACAAAGTTACTTGTTCTGTCTACGATCTGGTGTGGCGATGACATAGTTGACATCACTGAGTTTCTTCTCCACGAAATAAGGACCACTAAACTTGGCTTGAAGAGGTTGCCCATGCACCGGTAGCAGAATCAAAACCTGATCTCCTGGCTGAAAGTGGCGTAACCTGGAATTCTTATCATACTAAGTCTTCATCTTCTCCTGAGCAGCTCCTAAATTCTCTCTCGCCAGCTGTAAAGCAGTGGACAGCCGTTCTTTGAACTTCATCACATACTCCAGCAGGTTGACGTCATCTTCCTCCGACAGCCAGCATTCCTTGAGTAGCTTAAGGGGTCCTCTTACTTAATGGCCAAACAGTAGTTCAAAGGGTGAGAAGCCCAGTGATTCATTTGGAGATTCTCTTGCGGCAAATACAACGAATGGAAGACCTTTATCCCAGTCTTTCTGATGTTCCAAACAGTATTTCTTGAGCATCGATTTGAATGTTTGATGATATCTCTCCAACGCTCCTTGGATCTGGGGATGGTAAGCTAAAGACGTGATCTAGGTGATGCCCAACTCTTTCAAAGACTGCTTGAAAACATTTGACATGAAATTATTTCCCCGGTCTGAATGTACCTCCTTGCCAGACCAAACTTTGTGAAGAACCCTAGCATTTCCTTAACCACGTTCTTTGCTGAGATATTTCTAAGTGAAATGGCTTCAGGATAACGAGTAGCCATATCAATCAGGGTCAACACATAAGAAAATCCTGAAGAAGTCATAGGAAGAGGGCCCACAATATCCACCAACACACGGGTGAAAGGCGCCTAAAAAGGAGGAATGGGAACTACAGGTGCAACCTTTTCGGTCTGATTACACTTCCCCACAACTTGACATGTGACAAGACTTACAATACCAGGAAACATCTCTGAAGATACCTGGCCGGTAGAAGTGTTTCAAAATGCGTGCCACAGTCCTCCTCACTCCAAGGTGTCCTGCCACACTGGAATCATGAGCCACTCTAATGATATCCTGCCTACAAACACGAGGGATGACAACTTGATGTACAACCTCCCATTCACAGTCGGCTGATGCTGTTGGGGGTCTCCACTTCCTCATAAATACTCCTGACTTTATATAATAACAAGTAGAAGAACCAGCTGACTCTTCCTCACTGCAAGCAGAGTTAGCTAGACCTTTCAACTCAGGGTCAGCAACCTGCAACTCAACCAACTCTTGACGAGACAAATTATCAACACTACGGGGTACTGCCTCATTTGGTGAGTGGTTCAAATTAGCAAGAAAAGTGTCAGCTAGGATAACATCATCATCATTATCATCTAAGTCACCAGTAACTTTAGACTTAGCCCTAGTGACACCACATGCAGGGAACACATCAGGGACATCACAATCCTGGGTCGCAGTTATTGGTTCACTAGACAACTGAGGAGCTGGACACACTTGACTTCCACCAATATCATTTTCAAGTAAGAAAGTTACACCTGACATTGGGAGTGTCTCAACCAACCCAACCATAACGGAACCATTAACAAAACCAGACTCTAAATTCACTCTGCACAGAGGGACAGAGAAGTAATTATTCCCTACACCTTGTAAGATTACAGTTTCATCAGAGGAATTATTAAAGTCTAGAACACTGGTCAGCATAAGGGATTGGCAAGCACCTGTATCACGGTATATTTTAACTGATTTCCTATCATTACTGTCCAGAAGATTGAGAAAACCATCAGACAGGAAATTAGCACATGAACTCTTGAGAGTGTCACCCACTTTACTGCTCAAAAGGGGAGCTCCATCATGAGAATTTAATTTACCCCTCAAAGCAGGTTCAGTTAACTCAGTTAAAGAATTCTGGGAACTCTCAAGTGTGGACACTAGACCAATTGACTGAATATTTAAAGACTCCTTTTTGTTCACATCATGCTGTCTCCTGAAACATTTCTCCTTAGTATGACCAAGGTTACTACAATAAGTACATTTATTTTTCTGAAATCTAGAGGTGAAGCTGGTATTTACTTCCTGAGAAACATCATCTTTATTCTCTTTCCTGTTACCGGTACTCTGAGTAGAGGCAACGTACTTACTCTCAGCTTTCCTTTTTTCTTTAGAATATCTCTTGTGAGTGAGAACATATTCATCAGCTAAAACTGCAGCATCAGACAAATTATCTATTCTTTTCTCATCAAGATATAGGCTTACATCTTTATTAATACACCTTTTGAAGTCCTCCAGCAAAATCATCTGCTTAAATTTACCAAAATCAGAATCCACATTCTTAGAATTTAACCACTGCTCTAACAGATCTTTGATTTTTGCATACTCAACATGGGAATGCTTATCTTGCTTATAAGTTGTCCTAAATTTTACTCCATAGGCTTCAGTAACAAGCTCATAGGCCTTAAGAATCAAGCTCTTAACTACATCATAATTATCAGATTGATCCTGAGGCAAAGATGCATAAGTTATTTGAGATTTACCGGGTGAGAATAGTCTGAAGGAGTCCTGGCCAATACTTTTGGGGCCAATTAAAACCTGTAGCTACCCTCTCAAACAACTGAAAATACTTTGTTAAATCAGATTCATTAAAAGGAGGGACAAGTTTAACATTTTTAGCCACAACAAAATCATCAGAGCTAGATGATCCAGTTCCACATTGTTTCATGCGATACTCATGGTCTGCCTGAATCCTAGCAAGTTCAACTTGTGCGTGAAACTCGGCCTCCTGAGCACGAGCCTCCAGCAGGGCTAGCTGTAACTTAGCTAATTCAATCTGCGTTTGCTCATCTGGAGGAGTTACATTAAACAAGCTTTTATCAATTATGTCAACAATATGATTTTTAGAATGATGGGAGCTAACAGCAATTCCCAATTGTTGAGCAACAAGCTTAAGTTCATTCTTTGTTCTGTTTTCTACATCACACACTGTTTGCACATTTGACAAAAAATCTTTGGCTTCATCAAGCGTAGTAATAGTAGACATCATGAATAAATCAGAGTCACAAAATATCAAGCAATATCCTTATGATAATATCCTGAATATCCTGATAAGAGGTCGCCAAATTAATGTTAAGGAGGAGAGAGAGATAATTAATACTTTAAGTGAAAGTACTAAGAATCACTACTGTCCCGTAAAGTTCCAGGTTCAAAACAAAAGAGTTAGGTAAAATTACAAGTTACAGTTTAATGCTCAAACTAACAACTAAACATTCAGGACTCATAAGGATAATGTAATGGCAAAAACAGGTTAAATATATGATTAACACGAAATTAGCAAGAGTAAATTTATCTAAGTCAGCCCTGATAAAATGAGAAAACCGGATAATTCTCAGTTAATGCAAGATATATTATTGCAGATACAAAATATTATTACTACTGGCTGACAGTAAAAACTTAATCACAAAAACCTCACCAGGCCTACTAATTAACATCTTATGCTATACGGTGCAAGAAAAAAATGCAACAACACATACTCAAATTACACAGCAGCCAGATGGTTGGAGACTTCCTGAGCACTCACAAAAATAACTACTGTACAGGGGAGGACAGAGATGTGAACAGAATGAGGAGTAGATCTAAGTGGCAATTAATGCAGAGACTGAGCTCATTATATAGGGGCCGGCAGAGTTTGATACAGCTTGTAAGAAGGACGCGTAAATGAAGTCATAGGGGAAAAAGAGTTGACACTTCTGCTCTCAACAACAGAAAGAACGACTTACTCTACTATAAGGGAGGAGGGGGGGAGTAAGGTAGAACACGCACTATGGAAGCCACGAGGCGAATCGTGATCAAACTTGCAGCATACTGTACGTTAGAATTATACAAAGGATGATGAAATCATAGGCTATGTAACAATATATATATATATATATATATATATGTATATATTGCCAGACGCCTCAATCCCGTTTGGGGTGGCCACAAACAAATCGCCTCCAAGTCGCCCTGTCCCCCGCCATATCACTGCCCTGCTCCCAATTCACACCCTCCTCTCTCATATACCTCTCCACCCCATCCCTCCATCTCATCCTCGGCCTCCCCCTCCCTCTTCCCCCCTCCACCTCCCTCACATACACTCTCTTCGTCAGTCTTTCACCTTCCATCCTCTCCACATGGCCAAACCACCTCAGTGTGTTCCTCATAACGCTTCCTATCACATCCACATCAACACCACAAAGCTCCCTTATATTCTCATTCGTCAGCCTGTCTCTCTATGTGACTCCACAGCTCCCCTTAAATAACTCATTTCCACTGCTCTCACCCTTGACTTGTGTCCTTCCAACTACGTCCAATCTTCACTTCCATACGTTAGAGTTGGTATCACAATACTGTCATGTAGTAACTTTTTCACTTCCATGTTCACTTCCATATATATATATATATATATATATATATATATATATATATATATATGCATGCACAGGTGTGTGTATGAAAGTGTCTTTGTATATGTGCATGGATGTGTGTGTGCGTGTGTATGTCTGTATGTGTGTGTGTATATAGATAGATAGATAGATATGGCCTAGATGACCAGACGCTTCGACCCCAATGGTCGATAGGCCACTGATTAAAAAAAAATAAAAAATAAAGGCAGGTGTCAGTTGTGAAGTGCAATTTATTGCTACGACACGTCTTCACACTGAAGTCATGCCACGTTACTCATGACGACATGCGGCGACACGCGAAGACATGAAGATCATGGCGTATCGTGGGAAAGTTCCTGACAGTGGGACTTAGGCTTTAGGGAGCATTTATTCATTTAGGCAGAGCATCCAATTTAAAGAACAATATTCTCCATTTACAGATTTAGGCTTTTTGTACCGAACACGGGGGCTCATTTATGCATTTCAAGCATCAAATTATACTTTCCGGATATAAGTTTTAACACCTACGCTCCTATGACTCAGTTAAGCAAAACATCTGGAGTTAGAATATTTGAATATCATATCAAAGATTTTCCCAACCATGGCAAAGATAATGGTTACAGTTTTAACACTTTCAGTCTCCTGAGAATTATTCTGATCAGAACACAGTCGTAAGGCGTTAACTGGAATAAAATGCATAAGATTTTCCTAACCATGCCAGGGTTAACAGTGACATTAGTAACACTCGGGTTCCTATCCTAACTCTCACCTGAAGAAAATCGTTTGCGTCGCCTGGAACAGAGTACTTCAGTTCGTCATTATATATAACGCTTTCGTTATGATGGCGTCTTTTTCTATTCATTCTTGCCATCTTAGAGACGGATTTATTTCGTTCAAGAGAAGCTTGTCGAAAAGAAATGTTTAGGTATTGCCTTTATTAACCCCTTCACTTCTTAGTTGTCCATAACTGAAAAAAAAAATAGTTTGTAAGCAGCAAGAGGGCGCTAAAAATGCATGAACTCTCGTACACTGAGTAAAAATGTCGGATGGTAGCAACAGCATAGCTAAACACAGGTCATTTCATTCTTGCCTTACCATAAACTTTTCCACTATCTTTTGTCTAAATCGGAACTACACCTGACCTATTCCTATGACTTTGATCTTTGACCTATTGTTTAAAAAAAAAAAAAAAAAATCATTTTCCGTGACTGTCCTTCAGTTCATTCAACAAGTTTGATCTAAATCAGATCTAACTTGTTTTCTTTCTAAGGCCAAACATTTGACCTTGCTTATGACCTTGACATATTAAGGAGTGTTCATAAAATCAACTACCCTCATCCTGGCTTTACCCTGAGCGCTCCCACGACGACTATTTTAAATGTAATTGAAACTGTTTAGGTTGATCTTGACATGAAATTCTGAATTTTGATCTTTTCCTGTGGTCATTACTTATTTAAAATTCAATTTTTTTTTCTCGTATTACCCTGAACCCTTCCAAAAAACCTGGGATGAATAAGATAAACCAGTTTAATGTAAGGTGACCATCCCATGAGACCCCTCAGCTTTAACCTATTGATCTCAGGAAATCGTTACCTTTTCTAAATCATCAAGCCTTCTTCCAAGTTTTGCACAAATCTAATCAAATATATTTTAGTTATTTTCTTCACACACTGATAAACGGGTCCAACTTACGTCCTGTGACCCTAATATTTGACTAAACACTCCCTACCATCTACATTTCAACTAAATTTAGTCTAAATCGGGAAGAAACTGCCTTTGACCTGGCAATGTGCCTTTGACCTTTGATATATTCTAAAAACGATACTCGTAGGTTTCCTGCCTGAGTGCTCCTCAATACTTTTGCCTTGTTTGGTAACGTTAGATTAAACCTGAGTGACGTTGTTCTCACACACACACACACACACACACACACACACACACACACACACACACACACGCACACACTAGAGCGCTCTGACCAAAACAGTAGCCCGTTCTTGCTTTCCGAGAGCTTGTGACTTTAAAAGTATACCAACAGCATCGTCCGTAACAAAATACATGACAAGAATATTTACCTTATATATATATACAGTACATACAGTATATATATATACATATATATATATATATATATATATATATATATATATATATATATATATATATATATATATATATATATATATATATATATATATATATAGTTACATAGCCTATGATTTCATCATCCTTTGTATAATTCTAATGTACAGTATGCTGCATGTTTGATCACGATTCGCCACGTGGCTTCCATAGTGACCAGGCTTGCCTGTTCTACCTCACTCCCCCCTTCTCCCCCTTATAGTAGAGTAAGTCGTTCTTTCTGTTGTTCAAAGCAGGAGTGTCAACTCTTCGTCCTCTATGCCTCCATTTGCGCGTCCTTCTTACAAGTTGAATCAAGCTCTGCTGGCCCCCTATATAATGAGCTCAGTCTCTGCATTAGCTACCACTAAGATCTACTCCTCATTTTGTTCACATCTCTGTCCTCCCCTGTATAGTGTATTATTATTTTTGTGAGTGTCCAGGAAGTCTCCAATCATCTAGCTGCTGTATAATTTGAGTATAAGTGTTATTACCATTTTTCTTGTACTGTATAGCATAAGGCGTTAATTCGTAAGCCTGGTGAGGTTTTTGCTGTCAGCCAGTATTAGTAATATTTATAACTAATAATATTATATCTTCCTTTAACTGAGTATTATCCGGTTCTCTCATTTTATCAGGGCTGACTTAGATAAATTTGGTCTTGCTAAATTCGTGTTAATTGAGGCTATTGCAGTTAACCATATATTTAACCTGTTTTTGCCATTACATTATCCTTATGAGTCCTGAATGTTTAGTTGTTAGTTTGAGCATTAAACTTTAACTTGTAATTTTACCTAACTCTTTTGTTTTGAACCTGGAATTTTGCGAGACAGTAGTGATTTTAGTATTCTCACTTGAAGTGTTCATTATCTCTCTCTGTTCCGTAACATATATTTGGCGACCTCTTATCAGGATATTCAGGATATTATCATAAGGATATTGCTTGATATTTGGTGTCTGTGATTTATTCATGATATCTACTATTACTACTCTTGATGAAGCCAAAGATTTTTTGTCAAATGTGCAAACAGTGTGTGCTGTAGAAAACAGAACAAAGAATGAACTTAAGCTTGTTGCTCAACAATTGGGAATTGCTGTTCTCTCTCATCATTCTAAAGATCAATAAAAGCTTGTTTAATGTAACTCCTCCAGATGAGCAAACGCGATTGAAATAGCAGGAGGCTCGTGCTAAGGAGGCTGAGTTTCAGACTCGTGCAAAGGAGGCTGTTTCAGTCACGTGCTAAGGAGGTTGACTCTCAGGCTCGTATTCAGGAGGCACAGGCACAGGCACAGGCTCAGGCACAAATTGAACTTGCTAGGATTCAGGCAGACCATGAGTATCGCATGAAACAAGGTGGAACTGGATCATCTAGCTCTGATGATTTTGATGTGGCTAAAAATGTTAAACTTGTCCCTCCTTTTAATAAATCTGATTTAACAAAGTATTTTCAGTTCTTTGAGAGGGTAGCTACAGGTTTTAACTGGCCCAAAAAGTATTGGCCAGTACTCCTTCAGAGTGATCTCACCGATAAAGCTCAAGTAACTTAAGCATCTTTGCCTCAGGATCAATCTGATAATTATGATGTAGTTAAGAGCTTGATTCTTAAGGCCTATGAGCTTGTTCCTGAAGCCTATAGAGTAAAATTTAGGACAACTTATAAGCAAGATAAGCAATCCCATGTTGAGTATGCAAAAATCAAGAAGATCTATTAAAGCAGTGGTTAAATTCTAAGAATGTAAATTCTGATTTTGATAAATTTAAGCAGATGATTTTGCTGGAGGACTTCAAAAGGTGTATTAATAAAGATGTAAGCCTATATCTTGATGAGAAAAGAATAGATAATTTGTCTGATGCTGCAGTTTTAGCTGATGAATATGTTCTCACTCACAAGAGATATTTTAAAGAAAAAAGGAAAGCTGAGACTAAGTACGTTGCCTCTACTCAGAGTACAGGTAACAGGAAAGAGAATAAAGCAGATGTTTCTCAGGAAGTAAATACCAGCTCCACCTCTAGATTCAGAAAAGTAAATGTACTTAATGTAGTAAGCTTGGTCATACTACAGAGAAATGTTTCAGGAGACAGCGTGGTGAACAAAAAGGAGTCTTTAAATATTCAGTCAACTGGTCTAGTGTCCACCCTTGAGAGTTAACAGAATTCTTTAACTGAGTTAACTGAACCTGCTTTGAGGGGTAAATTAAATTCTCATGATGAAGCTCCTCTTTTGAGCAGTAACGTGGGTGACACTCTCAAGAGTTCATGTGCTAATTTCCTGTCTGATGGTTTTGTCAGTCCTCTGGACAGTAAAGACAGGAAATCAGTTAAAATATATCGTGATATAGGTGCTTGCCAATCCCTTATGCTGACCAGGGTTCTAGACTCTAATGTTAATTCCTCTGATGAAACTGTAATCTTACAAGGTGTAGGGAATAATTACTTCTCTGTCCTTCTGTGCAGAGTGAATTTAGAGTCTGGTTTTGTTAATGGTTCCGTTATGGTTGGGTTGGTTGAGACACTCCCAATGTCAGGTGTAACTTTCTTACTTGGAAATGATATTGGTGGAAGTCAAGTGTGTCCAGCTCCTCAGTTGTCTGGTGAACCAGTGGCTGCGACCCAGGATTGTGATATCCCTGATGTGTTCTCTGCATGTGCTGTCACTAGGGCTAAGTCTAAAGTTACTGGTGACAGGATAATGATGATGATGTTATCCTAGCTGACACTTTTCTTGCTAATTTGGATCACTCACCAGATGAGGCAGTACCCCGAAGTGTTGATAATTTGTTTCATCAAGAGTTGGTTGAGTTGCAGGTTGCTGACCCTGAGTTGAAAGGTCTAACTAACTCTGCTTGCAGTGAGGAAGAGTCAGCTGGTGCTTCTACTTGTTATTATATAAAGTCAGGAGTACTTATGAGAAAGTGGAGAAACCCAGCAGCATCAGCCGACTGTGAATGGGAGGTTGTACATCAAGTTGTCATCCCTCGTGTTTGTAGGCAGGATATCATTAGAGTGGCTCATGATTCCAGTTTGGCAGGACACCTTGGAGTGAGGAAGACTGTGGCACGCATTTTGAAGCACTTCTACTGGCCAGGTATCTTCAGAGATGTTTCCTGGCATTGTAAGTCTTGTCACACCTGTCAAGTTGTGGTGAAGTGTAATCAGACCGAAAAGATTGCACCTCTAGTTCCCATTCCTCCTTTTGAGGCGCCATTCACCCGTGTATTGGTGGATATTGTGGGCCCTCTTCCTAAGACTTCTTCAGGATTTTCTTATATGTTGACCCTGATTGATATGGCTAGTCGTTATCCTGAAGCCATTCCACTTAGAAATATCTCAGCAAAGAACGTGGTTAAGGAAATGCTAGGGTTCTTAGCCAAGTTTGGTCTGCCCAAGGAAGTACAGTTAGACTGGGGAAGTAATTTCATGTCAAATGTTTTCAAGCAGTCTCTGAAAGAGTTGGGCATCACCCAGATCACGTCTTTAGCTTACCATCCCCAGATCCAAGGAGCGTTGGAGAGATATCATCAAACATTCAAATCGATGCTCAGGAAATACTGTTTGGAACATCAGAAAGACTGGGATAAAGTTCTTCCATTCTTTGTATTTGCCGCAAGAGAATCTCCAAATGAATCACTGGGCTCCTCACCCTCTGAACTATTGTTTGGCCATGATGTAAGAGGACCCCTTAAGCTACTCAAGTAATGCTGGCTGTCGGAGGAAGATGACGTTAACTTGCTGGAGTATGTGATGAAGTTCAAAGAACGGCTGTCCACTGTTTTACAGCTGGCGAGAGAGAATTTAGGAGCTGCTCAGGAGAAGATGAAGACTTAGTATGATAAGAAGTCCAGGTTACGCCACTTTCAGCCACATCAGGTTTTGATTCTGCTACAGGTGCATGGGCAACATCTTCAAGCCAAGTTTAGTGGTCCTTATTTCGTGGAGAAGAAACTCAGTGATGTCAACTATGTCATCGCCACACCAGATCGTAGAAAGAACAAGCAACTTTGTCACATCAACATGCTAAATTTATATCACAGGCGGGACGAAAATAACCCAGTCTGCACTGTAGCTGTTCCACCCGAGTCTGCAAGTGAGGTGCTCCCATGTAGCATGAGCCTGAGTGATAGTTTGGGGAAGAATCCTGATATCATGATCTCCAGACTAAGCTTTCTCATCTAGCTCCCGAGGAAAGGCAGGAGTTTTCGGCATTACTGCAGGAGTACCCGCAAGTGTTCCGTGCTACTCCAGGAAGAACCACTGTGTTGATGCATGATGTCGATGTTGGAGACGCAAAGCCAATTAAACTGCCTCCTTACCGTGTGAACCCAGTGAAAGTTCCTCTCATCCAGAAGGAGCTTGGCTACCTGTTGGACCACAAGATGATTGAGCCCTGTCAGAGCGAGTGGAGTTCTCCTGTCACTATACTCCCTAAGCGAGGTGGATCACAGCGGCTTTGCATCGACTACAGACGTGTTAATCAGATAACCAAAACAGACACTTACCCTCTCCCTCGTGTGGAAGATTGCATAGACAAGATCGGAAAGGCTAGGTACATAAGTAAGTTCGATTTGTTAAAGGGATACTGGCAAGTACCTATGACTGAACGTGCTAGGGAGATCTCATGTTTTGTAACACTAGGAAAGACTTTTGCATGTTCTGTAATGCCATATGATATGAAGAATGCACCAGCCACATTTCAGAAGCTCATGAATGTTGTAACAGAGGGTTTGCCAGGGTGTGTTGTTTATATTGATGATGTATTAATCTTCAGTGACAACTGGAAAGATCACCTATGCCATGTCAATAAATTTCTTGAGCGTTTGGTTCAGGCTAATCTTGTAGCTAATTTATCAAAGTGAGTTTGGTCAAGCTAAAGTTCAGTACCTTGGGTACGTAATTGGTGATGGACACGTTGCACCACCAGGAGCTAAGGTTCAGGTTATAAGTGATCTTCCCAGACCTAAAAGTATGAAAGAGCTACAAAGATTTTTGGGAATGGTAGGTTATTACAGGAGATTTGTTCTTAACTTTTCAATTCTTGTATCACCATTTACATACCTACTGAAAAAGGGAGTTAAATTTGTTTGGACCGATAACTGTGAATCCTCTTTCAGTAACCTTAAAGCTATCCTATTAAGTCAGCCAGTGCTCGCTACTCCAAATTTTGCCAAGCCTTTTAAGATGGCTGTTGATGCAAGTGATACAGGAGCTGGGGGTGTTTTGCTGCAAGAGGATGATCAGGGTATTGAACACCCTGTATCTTATTACCGTAAGAAGTTCACTCCACCTCAAAAGAACTACTCAACTATTGAGAAAGAGCTTTTGGCCTTGATTTTGGGTTTACAGCATTTTTCATTTTATTTGTGTTCTGGTTTTGACCCTATAGTCATTTATACCGATCATAACCCACTGAAATTCCTTAGTAGGTTTAAAGATAAAAATCAGAGATTGACAAGATGGAGTCTACTTCTTCAGGAGTATTCATTAGACATACAACATGTCAAGGGGAAAGGAAATGTTATTGCAGATTGCTTATGTAGACTTTAGACAGATTGTTTTAGAGTAATAAGAAATTTCCTTTGTAAATTTCTTTTTCTTTGTGGGGAGGTGTTACATAGCCGATGATTTCATCATCCTTTGTATAATTCTAACGTACAGTATGCTGCATGTTTGATCACGATTCGCCACGTGGCTTCCATAGTGACCAGGTTTGCGTGTTCTACCTCATTCCCCCCTTCTCCCCCTTATAGTAGAGTAAGTCGTTCTTTCTGTTGTTCAGAGCAGGAGTGTCAACTCTTCGTCCTCTATGCCTCCATTTCCGCGTCCTTCTTACAAGTTGAATGAAGCTCTGCCGGCCCCCTATATAATGAGCTCAGTCTCTGTATTAGTTGCCACTTAGATCTACTCCTCATTTTGTTTACATCTCTGTCCTCCCCTGTATAGTGTATTATTATTTTTGTGAGTGCTCAGGAAGTCTCCAATCATCTAGCTGCTGTATAATTCGAGTATAAGTGTTATTACCATTTTTCTTATACTGTATAGCATAAGGCGTTAATTCGTAAGCCTGGTGAGGTTTTTGCTGTCAGCCAGTATTAGTAATATTTTATAACTGTAATAATATTATATCTTCCCTTAACTGAGTATTATCAGGTTGTCTCATTTTATCAGGGCTGACAGATAAATTTGTTCTTGCTAAATTCGTGTTTATAGTGGCTATTGCAGTTAACCATATATTTATCCTGTTTTTTCCATTACATTATCCTTATGAGTCCTGAATGTTTAGTTGTTACTTTGAGCAGTAAACTTTAACTTGTAATTTTACCTGTCTTTTGTTTTGAACCTGGAATTTTGCGGGACAGTAGTGATTTTAGTATTCTCACTTGAAGTGCTCATTATCTCTCTATGTTCCGTAACAATATATATATATATATATATTTATATATATATATATATATATATATATATATATATATATATATATATATATAAATAAGCAATCTGTAATAACATTTTCTTTCTCCTTGACATGTTGTATGTCTAATGAATACTCCTGAAGAAGTAGACTCCATTTTGTCAATCTCTGATTTTTATCTTTAAACTTACTAAGGAATTTCAGTGGGTTATGATCGGTATAAATGACTATGGGGTCAAAACCAGAACACAAATAAAATGAAAAATGCTGTAAACCCAAAATCAAGGCCAAAAGCTCTTTCTCAATAGTTGAGTAGTTCTTTTTAGGTGGAGTGAACTTCTTACTGTAATAATATACAGGATGTTCAATACCCTGATCATCCTCTTGCAGCAAAACAGCCCCAGCTCCTGTATCACTTGCATCAACAGCCATCTTAAAGGGCTTAGCAAAATTTGGAGTAGCGAGCACTGGCTGACTTAATATGATAGCTTTAAGTTTGCTGAAAGAGGATTCACAGTTATCGGTCCAGACAAATCTAACTCCCTTTTTCAGTAGGTCTGTAAGTGGTGATACAAGAATTGAAAAGTTAAGAAGAAATCTCCTGTAATAACCTACCATTCCTAAAAATCTTTGTAGCTCTTTTATACATTTAGGTCTGGGAAGATCACTTATAACCTGAACCTTAGCTGCTTGTGGTGCAATATGTCCATCACCAATTACGTACCCAAGGTATTGAACATTAGCTTGATCAAACTCAAACTTTGATAAATTAGCTACAACATTAGCCTGAACCAAACGCTCAAGAAATTTACTGACATGGCATAGGTGATCTTTCCAGTTGTCACTGAAGATTAATACATCATCAATATAAACAACACACCCTGCCAAACCCTCTGTTACAACATTCATGAGCTTCTGAAATGTGGCTGGTGCATTCTTCATACCATATGGCATTACAGAACATGCAAAAGTCTTTCCTAGTGTTACAAAACATGAGATCTCCCTAGCACGTTCAGTCATAGGTACTTACCAGTATCCCTTTAACAAATCAAACTTACTTATGTACAGTTCGCCGCACAAATGGCGTTCCTCACCCTCCAGGTCAAATCGTATATTCGGCAACGCCGTACCCGGATCCCCAACCCCCTCCTCACCCCACCTTGTAGTACTTCCAACCTCCCCCGCCTTCCACTGACTCACGTATATAGCAACAGATGTAAATGGTTCACGAAACCTTTATCTCATATACGTGAGTCAGTGGAAGGCGGGGGAGGTTGGTAGTACTACGAGATGGGGTTAGGAGGGGGTTGGGGATCTGGGTACGGCGTTGCCAAATATACAATTTGACCAGGAGGGTGAGGAACGCCATTTGTGCGGCGAACTGTACCTAGCCTTTCCGATCTTGTCTATGCAATCTTCCACGCGAGGGAGAGGGTGAGTGTTTGTTTTGGTTATCTGATTAACACGTCTGTAGTCGATGAAAAGCCGCTGTGACCCACCTGGCTTAGGGACTAGAGTGACAGGAGAACTCCACTCGCTCTGACAGGGCTCAATCATCTTGTGGTCCAACAGGTAGCCAAGCTCCTTCTGGATGAGAGGAACTTTCACTGGGTTCACACGGTAAGGAGGCAGTTTAATTGGCTTTGCGTCTCCAACATCGACATCATGCATCAACACAGTGGGTCTTCCTGGAGTAGCACCGAACACTTGCGGGTACTCCTGCAGTAATGCCAAAAACTCCTGCCTTTCCTCGGGAGCTAGATGAGAAAGCTTAGTCTGGAGATCATTCATGATATCAGGATTCTTCCTCAAACAATCACTCAGGCTCATGCTGCATGGGAGAGCATCACTTGCAGACTTGGGTGGAACAGCTACAGTGCAGACTGGATTATTTTCGTCCCGCCTGTGATATAACTTTAGCATGTTGATGTGACAAAGTTGCTTGTTCTTTCTACGATCTGGTGTGGCGATGACATAGTTGACATCACTGAGTTTCTTCTCCACGAAATAAGGACCACTAAACTTGGCTTGAAGAGGTTGCCCATGAAACGGTAGCAGAATCAAAACCTGATCTCCTGGCTGAAAGTGGCGTAACCTGAACTTCTTATCATAGCAAGTCTTCATCTTCTCCTGAGCAGCTCCTAAATTCTCTCTCGCCAGCTGTAAAACAGTGGACAGCCGTTCTTTGAACTTCATCACATACTCCAGCAGGTTGACGTCATCTTCCTCCGACAGCCAGCATTCCTTGAGTAACTTAAGGGGTCATCTTACTTCATGGCCAAACAGTAGTTCAAAAGGTGAGAAGCCCAGTGATTCATTCGGAGATTCTCTTGCGGCAAATACAACGAATGGAAGACCTTTATCCCAGTCTTTCTGATGTTCCAAACAGTATTTCTTGAGCATCGATTTGAGTGTTTGATGATATCTCTCCAACGCTCCTTGGGTCTGGGGATGGTAAGCTGAAGACGTGATTTGGGTGATGCCCAACTCTTTCAGAGACTGCTTGAAAACATTCGACATGAAATTACTTCCCCGGTCTGACTGTACCTCCTTGGGCAGACCAAACTTGGTGAAGAACCCTAGCATTTCCTTAACCACGTTCTTTGCTGAGATATTTCTAAGTGGAATGGCTTCAGGATAACGAGTAGCCATATCATTGAGGGTCAACACATAAGAAAATCCTGAAGAAGTCATAGGAAGAGGGCCCACAATATCCACCAACACACGGGTGAAAGGCGCCTCAAAAGGAGGAATGGGAACTAGAGGTGCAACCTTTTCGGTCTGATTACACTTCACCACAACTTGACAGGTGTGACAAGACTTACAATACCAGGAAACATCTCTGAAGATACCTGGCCAGTAGAAGTGTTTCAATATGCGTGCCACAGTCTTCCTCACTCCAAGGTGTCCTGCCAAACTGAAATCATGAGCCACTCTAATGATATCCTGCCTACAAACACGAGGGATGACAACTTGATGTACAACCTCCAATTCACAGTCGGCTGATGCTGTTGGGGGTCTCCACTTCCTTATAAGTACTCCTGACTTTATATAATAACAAGTAGAAGCACCAGCTGACTCTTCCTCACTTCAAGCAGAGTTAGCTAGACCTTTCAACTCAGGGTCAGCAACCTGCAACTCAACCAACTCTTGACGAGACAAATTATCAACACTACGGGGTACTGCCTCATCTGGTGAGTGGTCCAAATTATCAAGAAAAGTGTCAGTTAGGATAACATCATCATTATCCTCTAAGTCACAAGTAACTTTAGACTTAGCCCTAGTGACAGCACATGCAGGGAACACATCAGGGACATCACAATCCTGGGTCGCAGCCACTGGTTCACTAGACAACTGAGGAGCTGGACACACTTGACTTCCACCAATATCATTTCCAAGTAAGAAAGTTACACCTGACATTGGAAGTGTCTCAACCAACCCAACCATAACAGAACCATTAACAAAACCAGACTCTAAATTCACTCTGCACAAAGGGACAGAGAAGTAATTATTCCCTACACTTACAGTTTCATCAGAGGAATTAACATTAGAGTCTAGAACACTGGTTAACATAAGGGATTGGCAAGCACCTGTATCACGATATATTTTAACTGATTTCCTGTTAATACTGCCCAAAGGACTGACAAAACCATCATACATGAAATTAGCACATGAACTCTTGAGTGTCACCCATGTTACTGCTCAAAAGAGGAGCTTCATCATGAGAATTTAATTTACCCCTCAAAGCAGGTTCAGTTAACTCAGTTAAAGAATTCTGGGAACTCTCAAGGGTGGACACTAGACCAATTGACTGAATATTTAAAGACTCCATTTTGTTCACATCACGCTGTGTCCTGAAACATTTCTCCGTAGTATGACCAAGCTTACTACAATAAGTACATTTACTTTTCTGAAATCTAGAGGTGAAGCTGGTATTTACTTCCTGAGAAACATCATCTTTATTCTCTTCCCTGTTACCTGTACTCTGAGTAGAGGCAACGTACTTACTCTCAGCTTTCCTTTTTTCTCTAGCATATCTCTTGTGAGTGAGGACATATTCATCAGCTAAAACTGCAGCATCAGACAAATTATCTATTCTTTTCTCATCAAGATATAGGCTTACATCTTTATTAATACACCTTTTGAAGTCCTCCAGCAAAATCAACTGCTTAAATTTACCAAAATCAGAATCCACATTCTTAGATTTTAACCACTGCTCTAACAGATCTTCTTTGATTTTTGCATACTCAACATGGGATTGCTTATCTTGCTTATAAGTTGTCCTAAATTTTACTCTATAGGCTTCAGGAACCAGCTCATAGGCCTTAAGAATCAAGCTCTTAACTACATCATAATTATCAGATTGATCCTGAGGCAAAGATGCATAAGTTACTTGAGGTTTACCGGTGAGAACAGTTTGAAGGAGTACTGGCCAATACTTTTTGGGCCAATTAAAACCTGTAGCTACCCTCTCAAACAACTGAAAATACTTTGTTAAATCAGATTCATTAAAAGGAGGGACAAGTTTAACATTTTTAGCCACATCAGAATCATCAGAGCTAGATGATCCAGTTCCACCTTGTTTCATGCGATACTCATGGTCTGCCTGAATCCTAGCAATTTCAACTTGTGCCTGAAACTCAGCCTCCTGAATACGAGCCTGAGACTCCGCCTCCTGAATACGAGCCTGAGACTCCACCTCCTTAGCCTGAGACTCAGCCTCCTTAGCACGAGCCTGAAACTCAGCTTGCTTAACATGAGCCTCCTGCAGAGCTAGCTGTAACTTAGCTATTTCAATCTGCTTTTGCTCATTTGGAGGAGTTACATTAAACAAGCTTTTATATATCATGCCAACAATTTGATCTTTAGAATGATGAGAGTGAACTGCAATTCCCAATTGTTGAGCAACAAGCTTAAGTTCATTCTTTGTTCTGTTTTCTACATCACACTGTTTGCACATTTGACAAAAAAATCTTTGGCTTCATCAAGCGTAGCAATGGTAGACATCATGAATAAATCACAGTCACAAAATATCAAGCAATATCCTTATGATAATATCCTGAATATCCTGATAAGAGGTCGCCAAATTTATGTTACGGAACAGAGAAAGATAATGTACACTTTAAGTGAGAATACTAAAAATCACTACTGTCCCGTAAAGTTCCAGGTTCAAAACAAAAGAGTTAGGTAAAATTAGAAGTTAAAATTTAATGCTCAAACTAACAACTAAACATTCAGGACTCATAAGGATAATGTAATGGCAAAAAACACGTTAAATATATGGTTAACTGCAATAGCCTCTATTAACACGAAATTAGCATGAGTAAATTTATCTAAGTCAGCCCTGATAAAATGAAATACCAGATAATACTCAGTGAATGCAAGATATATTATTACAGATACAAAATATTATCAAAAATGACTGACAATATGAATTACAAAAACTTTACTAAGCCTACGAATCAACACCTTATGCTATACAGTACAAGAACAAAATGTAATAACACTTATACTCAAATTACACAGCTGCTAGATGGCTGGAGACTTCCTGAGCACTCACAATAATAACAACTGTACAGGGGAGGACAGGGATGTGAGCAAAATGAGGAGTAGATCTAAGTGGCAATAATGCAGAGACTGAGCTCATTATATAGGGGCCGGTAGAGCTTGCTACAACTTGTAAGGACGCGCAAATGAAGCCAGAGGGGACAAAGAGTTGACACTCCTGCTCCGAACAACAGAAAGAACGACTTACTCTACTATAAGGGAGGAGGGGGGGATTGAGGTAGAACACTCTCGTGATCAAACACGCAGCATACTGTACGTTAGCATTACACAAAGGATGACGAAATCATAGGCTATGTAACAATATATACACACACACAGTTCGCTCGCCTACTGCGTGAGCTCAGAGTGTGCGAATCGAATTGTGCGCGAGTGACTGAAAATAACCAAAAACCTTGAATGCGCGAGTTTACCTCAAACTGCGAGGTAGAGGCAAGGAGTGGTTCAATAATGCCATTTGCCATGAGTATGCGACCCCCCCCCCACACACACACACAACGCGCCAATAGTGACCTAGAGGCTTGTGGAGAAGGTGCTTAGGAGAAGTCTACAGTAAGATCTCGCCAATAATAACTTCGACAATAACGTTTTCGGCCATAATGGTAAGTTACCCTGTCTCTATAATAATGACGGTTAATTCGTGAGTACCAAGTTGTTATACTGCCAGTACATCCAGAACAAGATGAGGAATGAAACAAACAAGCAAGAAGAGATGAAGGAAATTGCCGAAGGTGTGAGCAGTAGCGAGGAGGAGAGGGAGGATCCTCCCCTCACCACCTCCCCTGACTCGCCCGCCGCCGTCCCCTCCTCCTCCACTGCCCCACCTGACTCACCAGCCGCCTCCCCCTCCACCTCCACAGCCCCACCTGCTTCACCTGGCATACCTGCAACCCCCATCATTATGACTGTTGCTGCATTCTGGAAGAAATGTGACATTCGACAGGCCTTAAATTTCTTTATCAAAGCCTGGAATAATACAACATTGGCAACCGTTAAACAAGCGTGATGTGGCTGGGGTGGCGGGGGGGGGGATTCTAAGTGTGATGCTGCTCCTCGGAACCCCTGTTGTCTACTGTTGTTAAAGTGACTGCCCATATTTTTCTTATTGCAGCAATATCTCTAGTACAATGTCTGAAAAATTTAACCTTTATTATGTCTCTAAGGGCCAAAAAAGGTCCAGGTATGAGGGGATACCGCCCATATGTAATTTTTCCCATAAGATAATGTATTCTCAGTGTGCAAATTCACACTGCGCAAGGTCGCGGACCGCCCAACCTCTCGCGCACTGTGCAAGCAAACTGTGTAGATATATATATATATATATATATATATATATATATGTCGTGCCGATATAGGAAAATTGCCTATTTATCTAAATTAGACAAGTTTTCTGCTTTGTTTGCAAAGTTAGTATTGTTATTGCTTATTTTGTTACATGAGTGGTGTTTTCGCATATTTAGTTAAAATCTCCAGCTGCAATCTTTGCTAAATGCAGTAGAGGATAAAGGAAGGTGAAAGGGGGAGGAGGGGTTAAAGAGGATATAGAAAGAGAGAGAGGAAATGAGGGAGAGGTATCTATTTTTATTAACATTTCTAAATAATATTAATTACTTTCAAGTAACCTTTCTTTCATAACAAGTGAGAGGGGTGGTAATATGATGTTCTTTACATGGAGTTCACAACGACAACAAATGACCAAGCGTGCATGACGAATGAGTTTTGCTTCCCGGCAATGATAAGTTTTTACTTACATAACTTGTTCTGAGAAGACAAAGGAAGGTGAAAGGGGGGGAGGAGTTAAAGTAGTGTGAAGGTTGGTTAAATAGGATATAGAAAGGGAGAGAGGGGGAGGTGAGAGAAGTATTCTTTATATTTATGGAATCTATTTTTATCAACATTTCTAAATAATATTAATTACTTTCAAGTAACCTTTCTTTCATAACAAGTGAGAGTGAAAGGGGAACGAGGGGTTAAAGAGGATATAGAAAGAGAGAGAGGGAATGAGGGAGAGGTAAGAGAAGTAAAAATTGGAAGAAATAAATATAAGAGAGGGAATTACTTATTTTTTGGATATAACTTAGAATTAAAGATATGGATATCATATTTCTAAATAATATTAATTACTTTCAAGTAACCTTTCTTTCATAACAAGTGAGGGTCATGACGCATGAGTTTTGCCTCCTGGCAATGATAAACTTTTTCTGAGAAGACAAAGGAAGGTGAAAGGGGGAGGAGGGGTTAAAGAGGATATAGAAAGAGAGAGAGGGAGGGAGGGAAAGGTAAGAGAAGTAAGGATAGGAAGAAATAAAAATAAGAGAGGGAATTACTTATTTTTTCGATATAACTTAGAATTAAAGATATGGATATCATATTTCTAAATAATATTAATTACTTTCAAGTAACCTTTCTTTCATAACAAGTGAGGGGAATGACGCATGAGTTTTGCCTCCTGGCAATGATAACTTTTTCTGAGAATACAAAGGAAGGATGCATGAGTTTTGCCTCCTGGCAATGATAAACTTGTTCTGAAAAGACAATGGAAGGTGAAAGGAGGAGGAGGGGTTAAAGAGGATATAGAAAGAGAGAGAGGGAGGGAGGGATAGGTAAGAGAAGTAAAAATAGGAAGAAATAAAAATAAGAGAGAGAAGGAAGGTGAAAGGGGGAGGAAGGGTTAAAGAGGATATAGAAAGAGAGAGAGGGAGAATTACTTATTTTTTCGATATAACTTAGAATTAAAGATATGGATATCATATTTCTAAATAATATTAATTACTTTCAAGACGACAAAGGAAGGTGAAAGGGGGAGGAGAGATTAAAGAGGATATAGAAAGAGAGAGAGGGAGAGGTAAGAGAAGTAAGGATAGGAAGAAATAAAAATAAGAGAGGGAATTACTTATTTTTTCGATATAACTTAGAATTAAAGATATGGATATCATATTTCTAAATAATATTAATTACTTTCAAGTAACCTTTCTTTCATAACAAGTGAGAGGCATGACGCATGAGTTTTGCCTCTCGGCAATGATAAGTTTTTATTTACATAACTTTTTCTGAGAAGACAAAGGAAGGTGAAAGGGGGAGGAGGGGTTAAAGAGGAAATAGAAAGAGAGAGAGGGAGAGGTAAGAGAAGTAAGGATAGGAAGAAATAAAAATAAGAGATGGAATTACTTATTTTTTCGATATAACTTAGAATTAAAGATATGGATATCATATTTCTAAATAATATTAATTACTTTCAAGTAACCTTTCTTTCATAACAAGTGAGAGGCATGACGCATGAGTTTTGCCTCTCGGCAATGATAAGTTTTTATTTACATAACTTTTTCTGAGAAGAAAAAGGAAGGTGAAAGGGGAAGGATGGGTTAAAGAGGATATAGAAAGAGAGAGAGGGAGAATTACTTATTTTTTCGATATAACTTAGAATTAAAGAGATGGATATCATATTTCTAAATAATATTAATTACTTTCAAGTAACCTTTCTTTCATAACAAGTGAGAGGCATGACGCATGAGTTTTCCCTCTTGGCAATGATAAGTTTTTATTTACATAACTTTTTCTGAGAAGACAAAGGAAGGTGTGAGGGGGAGGAGGGGTTAAAGAGGATATAGAAAGAGAGAGAGGGAGAGGTAAGAGAAGTAAGGATAGGAAGAAATAAAAATAAGAGAGGGAATTACTTATTTTTTCGATATAACTTAGAATTAAAGATATGGATATCATATTTCTAAATAATATTAATTACTTTCAAGTAACCTTTCTTTCATAACAAGTGAGAGGCATGACGCATGAGTTTTGCCTCTCGGCAATGATAAGTTTTTATTTACATAACTTTTTCTGAGAAGACAAAGGAAGGTGTAAGGGGGAGGAGGGGTTAAAGAGGAAATAAAAAGAGAGAGAGGGAGAGGTAAGAGAAGTAAGGATAAGAAGAAATAAAAATAAGAGAGGGAATTACTTATTTTTTCGATATAACTTAGAATTAAAGATATGGATATCATATTTCTAAATAATATTAATTACTTTCAAGTAACCTTTCTTTCATAACAAGTGAGAGGCATGACGCATGAGTTTTGCCTCTCGGCAATGATAAGTTTTTATTTACATAACTTTTTCTGAGAAGACAAAGGAAGGTGAAAGGGGGAGGAGGGGTTAAAGAGGATATAGAAAGAGAGAGAGGGAGAGGTAAGAGAAGTAAGGATAGGAAGAAATAAAAATAAGAGAGGGAATTACTTATTTTTTCGATATAACTTAGAATTAAAGATATGGATATCATATTTCTAAATAATATTAATTACTTTCAAGACGATAAAGGAAGGTGAAAGGGGGAGGAGGGGTTAAAGAGGATATAGAAAGAGAGAGAGGGAGAGGTTATTTACATAACTTGTTCTGAGAAGCAGGAAGGTGAAAGGGGGGGAGGGGTTGAAGTATAATAAGTTTTTATTTACATAACTTGTTCTGAGAAGCAGGAAGGTGAAAAGGGGGGAGGAGTTAAAATAGTGTGAAGGTTGGTTAAATAGGATATAGAAAGGGAGGGAGGGGGAGGTGAGAGAAGTATTCTTTATATTTATGGAATCTATTTTTATCCACATTTCTAAATAATATTAATTACTTTCAAGACGATAAAGGAAGGTGAAAGGGGGAGGAGGGGTTGAAGAGGATATAGAAAGAGAGAGAGGGAGAGGTTATTTACATAACTTGTTCTGAGAAGCAGGAAGGTGAAAGGGGGGGAATAGTGTGAAGGTTGGTTAAATAGGATATAGAAAGGGAGGGAGGGGGAGGGGAGAGAAGTATTCTTTATATTTATGGAATCTATTTTTATCCACATTTCTAAATAATATTAATTACTTTCAAGTAACCTTTCTTTCAGTGAGAGGGGTGGTAATGTGATGTTCCTTGTCTGGAGTTCATTACGACAACAAATGACCAAGCGTATGAGTTTTCCCTCCCGGCAATAATAAGTTTTTATTTACATAACTTGTTCTGAGAAGCAGGAAGGTGAAAGGGAGGGAGGGGAGACCAAGGATGAGATAGATAGCAGGGGGCGGTGACTGACTATCCTGCTGTGCTCTGATTGGCTGAAGGATACCATAATTCTAGCGTGCTTATTGGTTGGCCAGTTGCCTCACTACAGATATGAAAGTCAACTCCAAAACATCTTACTTTTATATAGGATTATAGACTTTAATAACAATACCTCTTCAAAAGGAAGTGCCTCATATATATATAGAGGGTTTAGTGGGCTAAGTTAAAGGTTCTTCTCTCTTCATTTAAGGTAACGCCTCAGTGTTATATATGACCATATGGTCATACCTTTGTCATAAATGCACAGAGTAGTAGTAGTTAATGTTGGATTGTTTTTTGTTGTTTTACAATAATTCAGTCAAAACACCTCTTTCATTTGAACCTTAACTCCTCGGACTAGAGTGGACTGTGCCGCCGCTAGAAAGAGTTTTTGAGCAATATTGGCTGCCGCATTATAGTCTCTATCCAGAAAAGCTCCACCGATTGGACAAAAAGTAGTTGTTGTTACTTTAACTGCTAGTGGTGGAATGGAGCTGGAAGTTTGGAGAATATTTCTGTGCTGGGGGACTTTGTCGTTATAGGTAATATCACTCACGTAGACCCCGAAGGTAGCACACCCCCTTCTTCTTCCCCTCCTCATCTTTCTTAAATCCTACGATATTCAGAGGTCCCTTGTAACCTAAATGTCGGTTGTTGTTGTCGTGGTAGGTGTTGTCTGTGTTGCTCGACGAACTCTGAGTGTCGGTCTTTCAATTCGTTTAACTGGTCCACGGAGAACGTTCTTCCGACGTACTTCCACCCGTTGATGAAGTGCATAGACGATGGTGGACTTCGCACCCTTGGGTGAAGAGTTGTACAAACACATTCATCTTGGTAAAGTCTGGCCATTCGACCAGACCATCAAGTTCTCTTTGGAGTAGATCTTCTATCATCGCACTGCACAGCTGACGGCCATCCGAGAGATAGCCAGACATCTCTTTTCGAAGAGAGGAGTGATATTCTCCGAGTCCAACAGTATTTTGCCCAGGGAACATTTAATATTGTTATAGTATCGTTTGGTCTTGGAGGACCTCATGGCCTAGCCTAGCTAACAATTATCTTGCTTATTGAGAAAGGAAGGAATGTGGTGTTATGATCTGTTTCGTTTATCTATTTTTTTTCCCTAATAGGTTTAAAAGGCATTTATGATAAAAAAAAAATCGCTCACTAAAGGATTGAAAGGCATTTATGATCCCCAAAAAATTCTACTGTGTATTAATGATCTATAGTAAGATGTAAAAAAATTCAAAAACCAACTTTATTGATAACAATCTGATATAGCCTGCTAAAGGGTTGAAAGGCATTTATGATTCCCAGAAAAGTCTACTGTCTAATTGTCTATAGTAAGATGTAAAATATAAAATATTCAAAAACCAACTTTATTGATAATAACCTGATATAGCTACTTGCCTGCTAAACCTGTACTGGCTTCGATACGCCCTACTATTTTATATTTAAGGACCATATATGCTTTCTCAATATTCATAGATTTTTTCCTTCCTATAGTTCAAAAACGGTCTTTTGGGCAAAAATTATGCTAATCTTAGGGGGAAATACATAAACATACTATTTTATCAGCAATATACTGGGTGAAATAGCAGTCTTTTTTTAAAATATTTAAAAATCAACCTTATTGAAATTTTTATACAATCGCTTGCTCACTAAAAGACTAAATAAAAAATTATGACAGCACAAACTAAATTATTATTATTTTTTTTCAGGATATTGTGATAAGTGCATGAAACTTACAAAGATCATTAAAGAAATTAAAAAATATAATCAATTAAGAAAAAGGTCCCCCCCGCCGGAAGTGGATAGTTTTTGTATTAAAAGAATTTCATTTTTTTATGAAAAAATTCAAAAAGTTAAAAAAAAAAAAATAAATAGAAAGATATTGAAAAAAATACAAAAACTAACTAAAAAAATTCAAAAATATAACAAGTATTTACTGCCCCCCCCACCACTTCCACCGTTCCCGTCGCCACCACCACCACAGCTACTATCCCCACCACCACCATCACCGCTCCCACAACAGCTACCATCATCCCCACCGCCACCACAGCTACTATCCCCACCACCACCATCACCGCTCCCACCACAGCCACCATTCCCACCGCCACCATCGCTGCCACAACCACCACCGTTGCCAACACCACAGCCACCATCGCTACCATCATTCCCACCGCCACCAAAGCTACTATCCCCACTACCACCATCACCGCTCCCACCACAACCACCACCGTTGCCAACACCACAGCCACTATCGCTGCCACAACCACCACCGTTGCCAACACCACAGCCACCATCGCTACCATCATTCCCACCGCCACCACAGCCGCTATCGCCGCCACAACCACCACCGTTGCCAACACCACAGCCACCATCGCTACCATCATTCCCACCGCCACCACAGCTACTATCCCCACTACCACCATCACCGCTCCCACCACAGCCACTATCGCTGCCACTACCACCATCACCGCTCCCACCACAGCCACTATCGCTGCCACAACCACCACCGTTGCCAACACCACAGCCACTATCGCTGCCACAACCACCACCGTTGCCAACACCACAGCCACTATCGCTGCCACAACCACCACCGTTGCCAACACCACAGCCACCATCGCCGTCAACATCACTACCATCATTCCCACCGCCACCACAGCCGCTATCGCCGCCACAACCACCACCGTTGCCGTCACCACAGCCACAACAGTCGCCGTCACCACCACCCCCACTACAGCCATCACCATATAAAAAAAAGAGAGGACGGCCCCCAAAAAGACAACAGAAGAAAACATTACTGAGACGACCCAAAAGAAGTTCCCTACGATCTCAAGAACTACCCCCTCAAGAAGAACTTCAAAACAACCCTTCTACTAATAATACAATTCCTTTTGAAAAATATGTTTACATAAATTACCCTTGCTTTCAAAACACCATCCCCTTTACAAACCTAAACACAAATCAAAACATCCCCTTCACTTTTCAAAATATCCCAACTGAAAATCACTTAGAAATTCAAAATAGTCTCTCTCTTCAAAATTTTCCCACTGTTAACAGTTATTTTTATGTTCAAAATCAACCCGGTGGAAATCATTTTGAAAACACACAAAATACAACACAATACACCCCCTCCATCGGAAACCACGCATATACCCTCCCCTTTTCAAATGAAAGCATCCCCTCCACTAGATATTCAAATGTTCAAAACTGTGAAAATAATCTTTTAAATTCAACAGTTCAAAATTCTTCCTATTTATCAGATGTAAGTCAATATTCTGATAGTTTATATGATTTGATAAAAACTTTAGATATTTAATTAAATATTGTTACATTTAATCTTTTTTCCCTATTGTATCTGAAAATTTTTCAGTCTAACTATTCTTTTAAAAAGGGGCGCACTAACATATTGGCAACACTATGATCAAATATTTTTAGCACTGAGTTTGGTTTGGATTTAGATATGTTTTCAATGATGAATGATCAAAGCAGACCATCAACATCAAAGGAACCTTCAGGAAAGAAAAGAATTAGACAATCAGAAGAGGAAGAGACTGGTCCTCCTGAAGCTGATATAAATATTAGAAATAAAAAAAAGAGGCTATCGGAAGAAAATGAAGGTTCTTCATCTGATTGTTCTGTCTCTTCCACCTCTTCTTCTTCTTCTTGTTCTTCAGATGACACTCGAGTAAAAAATAACAGAAATATTCTGTATAGAGTATTATATAAATTGATGTTAAAGAATGCGACTTTGAAAAAAAAACGAATGAAAAAGGTTTATAAAAGAATAAGAAAAAGGAAAAGAGAAAAAAAAAATAATAATAAGGTACTCTAGTATAAAACTAACAATTGGCTCTCAAAAATACTAAACATCCCTAGGAGAGCAATAGTTCTTTTATCAGGATTTTATGAATATCAGTAATGTATTTTCTTATTTCCAATAGATTTTATTGTTTTTCTTTGTATTATTTTTTGTTTCCAGCTCACCAGGGTCTTATAGTTTTTCTCATTTCTGCTTTTTTTCTATATAAAAAAAAACTTTTTCAAATATCTATTGTCCTCCATATTATTTTATAACAGCATATATTATCAATATTTTTTCTTGGCTTATTTTATTTCTTTTTATCTACTAATTCTTCATTGTTTTTCAACAATTTCTGAATTATTCTATCTTCTATCATATTTTTTTCCATTTAGCAAATATAGATGAATGTTATTATAATAAGTTTAGTTTTATATATTTCAATATTTTAGATAAATATATGCCTTTTTAGATTATCAGTGGCAGCTCAATGTCTCCATAGTTTCTCTACTAAGAGTGATTTTCGCATTTATGATTAAAAAAATTAAAAAGTCGCCCGCTAAAGGGTTGATAATCCCCCAAAAAAGTCTACTGTGTAGTAGTGATCTACAATAAGATGTAAAATATAAAATATTCAAAAAACCAACTTTATTGATAACCTAATATAGCCACTTGCCAGCTAAAGGATGCGAAATATTAATTGTCTATAGTAAGATGCGGTTTTTCACCTGTATGTGTCCTGAGATGATCTTTCATTGAATACTTGTTCAAGAATGGTTTAGCACAGTAGTGGCAGTAGTCCAACTCTTTACCCAAATGGATACTCTTCTTATGAATTTGGAATGAAGATCCAGTGTTGAAGAGAAAACCGCATTCATCACAGAGGTGGAGATTTCTTGTATTGTGATGTGTTTTCCGATAAAACCTTGTCATAGGAGGCAAATGATTTTCTCTCATTTTTTTGGTAATATTTTAGATTTTTTCTTATTTTGAAACATTTATCACACTGGTCACATTTATATATGATTTTTTTAAAACCTAAATTGTATGGTTCGTTTGTTTCTTTACTATTTACCTCCTCTCTTCCCACCCTTAGGTGAAAAGTTGTATGAATACATTCATCTTGGTAAAGTCTGGCCTTTCGACCTCGTCTCCTCTCCGTTTACTCTTGAATTGGAAAGATCTCCGATCGCACAGCTGGGAAACCTTGACGGCCATCTGAGAGACGACCAGACTGACATTCTTTGAGTCTAAGAGAATCTTATCCATAACATTCTTGTATCGTTTTGTCTTCGACCCTATAGAAAGGGTATTATTTTAGATATTTAAAAATAAATAGTATATATATATTTTTTTATTTTTAAAGGATAAAATATAATGGAGGAATCTGATATAGAATTACTTGTTCCCTCTATTACAGAAAAAGAGGGGTGTGATATAGATATAGAATCATTTATTCCCTCTATTTTAAACCATGAAGAAGATTTTGATAATATAGATTGTGAAGATAATTTCGATGATATAGAATCCTTGATTTCATCTATTACTAAAGAAGATGAACCCTTACCTATATATAGGTCTGTAACTCCAGTTTGGGAAATGGACAAAGAAATTAAGATGATGGAAATTTTTCAGATAAATGATAGAAATATATGTTTCTCACCCTTCTCTGTAAAACATCTTTTTAATTTTCTTTGGAAATTAAACGTTAAAGATTTAGATCTATATCTGAATATTTGCCTCCATTTAAAGAATTATATGAAGGGATAAAAATTGTTGTTTTTTTTGCTAAAGACTTAAAGATGAATGATATTTATTGGTCAGAATTAATAAAGTTGAAAGATATATTAATAAAACGATTTAAGCGAGGATCTGAGATAAATATAAGAGTAGTGGTAGAACAAACAACGAAAAAAAAATTTGAGTTAAATATAGCAACTTCAGTAAATGTTGCCATAGTTCCTTTTATAAGTTTTATTTTTGCACTTCACTGGGGTAGGAGCAGTGGTAAATTTCTTTTTTGGGAAATAAATCAGAGAAAACCAAAAAAATATGCAAAGATGTTGTCAGGAAAAATTACTAAAATAGGAGTTGTAAAAAAAGTCAGGGTTTTCGAAATAAAATTAACTAATGGTATTATAATAACATTGTTTACAATGTGGTCGTTTAAAAATAAACCATTATTCAGTTTACGAGATAAAAAATATACTATTGAAGATCTTAATCAACTAAAAGATATAGTCTTTGGTGAAAATTTATTAACTGACTATGAAATCAAAGAATGTGAGTATCAAAGCATTGTTCAGCTCCCTGAGTTTAATATCTGTAGTTCACATTGCTTAAATACACCTTATCATTTAAGGGAAAAAGATTTTATGTCTAGTTATGTTGATGAAGGAGTTATAATCTTAAATAAAATTTATTCAATAAATAAAATTAAATTGATACCAAAGTCAACTATCAATGTCTATGAAAATGTAAGAGTATATACTGTTAATGAACCTTTCATTATATCAATTAAAAATGATGATACTCTGATCTTTGTAGCTGAAATAACAGAACCTTTATGGACAAATCCTGAAAATGTCATAGGTTAGATAGGTGGGCTGAAATTGATTTTCACCTCAGAGTTATATACAACTATCCAGTCGCCTCTGTCTTAGTTGCATAATGTAGTTTCTTTTTATACAATAAAAATATTCAACCAAAAAGTCTCTTAATTCCTTGTTGTTGAATAATATAGTAGAATTAGTTTCTTTCTTTATAATAAAAAATAACTATATTTTATTTCTAATGTTATTGGAATATAGGAAGTTTGGGCTGGGGTGATTATAAAGATTTCTTTTTAGCAGAGCAACAACAGAGATCCCGTCCTAACTTTCTGTAGCAATTTGAACTTAACTATATAAGGTTATTATCAATAAAGTTGGTTTTTAAATATTTTTTATTCTACATCTTACTATAGACAATTAATATTTCTCATAGAATGTCACCTCTCTTTTCGAAAAGAGATGTCTGGCTATCTTTCGGATGACCGTCAAGGCTTCTCAGCTATGCAGTGCGATGATAGAAGATCTGTCGTCGACGAATGGAACACGCCACAGATGCAAGGGACCTCTGAATATCGTAGGGTTTAAGAAAGATGATGAGGAAGAAGGAGTTTTACTACCTTCGGGGTCTACGTCGTTGCTCTGCCAAGAGTGATATTACCTATAACGAAAAAGCCCCCCAGCACAGAAACAACCGTGCATTTATGACAAAGGTGTAGTCGTCGTATATAACACTGAGGCGTTAAAACAATACAAAAATGGGGAACAGGAGGGTATATAAACCCTTTCCCCCCCCCAACAAATATTAGAAAAGATGAAGAAAACTGAAACACATCGGTCGGAGTATAAGAGAGAAGAGGAGTCCCTATTAGAAAAAGAGAAGAAGAAGGACTTGAATAAATCCATTATTATAGAAGCTCTCAAGAATGATAAAGGGAATACATGCATCTCCTTTTTCACTTTCAACTATATCCTTGATACTGTATGGCTCTTAGATGAAGGGGTTGAAGCCATATCTAATTTTATGTTTTATTATTCTGAGTTATACAAGATTGGAAAGATAAATGTGGGTATATTTCTTGCTAAAGATTTGAAGATGAAAGAAAAATCTTATTTATCTAAGTTAAAGAAAGAGAAATATATATCAGTTGGTCGGTTTGAGCGAGGAGATGAGGAAAATCTAAGAGAATTAATAGAAGAGATGATGAAGGAGATTTTCGGTGGTAATTATCGGTTAGAATCATCCCCCTCATCAAATATGGCATTAGTTGCCTGTATTGGTCTCAGTATAAATCTCCACTGGATGACGGAAATGGACGATGCTGGTTCTAAACCCTTTTGGGGTGTAGATGAAAAGAAAAACTCAAAGAAAGGCTAAGATGTTTTCAGGTACTCTTAATAAAATTGGGTCAAAAGATGGTATAAAATTTTTTGAAATAAATACACAAGATAATAGTGTTGTGACAATATTTATATGTTCGAACAAAGAACCCTTCTTCACTGAACGAAATGAAGAATTTACTAGAGATGACCTAAACTATTTAAAAAGGATGGTCTTTGATAAAAATTTGTTAGAAAATTATGAAGTTAGGATATATGATGATTTTCATGAAATTTTGCTTCCAAAGGTTAAAATAAAGAAATCACATCGCTTGGATGTACCTTCTTATATGAGGAAAAATATTATGTCAAAATATATTGAAGGAGGTGTATATCTGAGAAAAATTTATTTGGAAAATAAATTTGAGATGGATGAAAAGGGAGTTAGTCTTGAAGCGATTGGTGAGGGTATTTATTGTGATGGGATTGTAAATGAACCTTTTATTGTGTGTTTGAGAAATAAATATGGATTAATGTCAGTAGCTATAGTAACAGAACCCATTTGGGAATGAGATAATAAGAAATACTATAATATTTTATAGGATCTAAATTGATTAAATATTTTTATTGAAATATGGAAAGTTTTATTTTTAAATATAAAAAAATAAAGATGTAGTAATATCTATATTTTTATTTACTTTCTTTATACATTGAGGCCAGCAATCTCTATAAAAGACCCTCTTCACTCGACAGATAGTTACTCATCATGGATCTCACCGTTGGGAGAGATGAGGGATCTCAACCTTCCACTAAAATCATTCTAAAGAGAAAAAGAGAGATTTCTTTGAAAAAGAAAGAAAGAAAAAGAGGTTTTATATAGTGTCAACACAAGCTACCCCACAAGACACTAAGATAACTGAGGCCTCGACAGAGGAGTCGGCTGTTGTATCAACGGAAGCCATTGGAGAGGTATCAGCTACCTCAGCAGGAGCAAAGAAGGATTCTACCCCACCAGACATTATTGAAGACCAAAATAAAATTTTGTCGACAGAAGCCACTGAAGAGGAATCGGTTGCATCAGAAGGAGCCGAGAAGGATTCTACTCTACCAAAGCCGATTGAAGAGGAATCGGTTGCATCAGAAGGAGCCGAGAAGGATTCTACTCTACCAAAGCCGATTGAAGAGGAATCGGTTGCATCAGAAGGAGCCGAGAAGGATTCTACTCCACCAAAGCCGATTGAAGAGGAATCGATTGTGTCAGCAGGACCCGAGAAGGTTTCTACACCATCAGATATTGAGATAATTGAAATAGATGTAAACCCCAATGATTTCCCATCAGCAGAAATTAAGATCTCATAAGATGTTGAAGAAGTTTTCCGTGGGAAATCTGCAGTGTTTTAAAAGGAATCTTCACCATTAACTGAGAAAAAAAAAAACAGTGAAGAGAATAAGAATGACAAGTCTATAGAAAAAAAAGATATTCATTAACCTTTTAGTGGACAACCAATCACCGACCAGATAGATAGATCAGCAAGGGTTGATGTTTTATATAACTTAGAATTTTTTATTTCAATTTAATACCAATAAAGGGTAAAAAAAAAAAAATTTATATTTTTCCCACTTTCTAATGCTGTGCTGAAGTGTAGTTTAAAAAAAAGTTACATCTATTCCTTATCATAATACCACTTTATTATTTTTTCTTATATAGTTTGTTTACAAACATTCACAGATCAGCATGTGAGAGGGTGTGTGGGGTGAAAAAAAGGCATAAGGGGGTGCAAGGAATAGCATGGTGGAATGAAGAGGTGAGACAGCACTGAAGAAGACAATAACTCTAATCCTATGAATTAAAGTCTTTTGGCTGAATATTTTTATTGTGAAGAAAAAACAACCGTACAACCAGATAGTCGCATATAACCCTGAGATAAAGAAAAATTTCAGTACTTGTTGATCTATCTATCTGGTTGGCGGTTGGTTGCCCACTAAAGGCTTACTAAGAAATATAGTAGGCTGTGGGAGTGATCTCATTGTACTTTTCGAAGACATCAAATCTAAATTTATTTTTTTTAATAGATATTTTTATTTTTCATTTCTATAATTCAAATCAATTATAATGGAAATTTTGGATTCAGATTATTTTACATTTGTTTTTTTTATTATTATATTAATAATAATTATTACAATTACAATTGCTGTCAACTACAAATATGATAATTCAATATAAATTTTCTTTTTATAGGATCTAACCCTTTAGCGGGCAGCCAACTGCCAACCAGATAGGTCAGCAATTGCCTTTTCGCCTCAGTGTTATATACGACCATATGGTCATACGACTACACCTTTGTCATAAATGCATGGAGTAGTGTTAGTGTTGGGTTGTTACAATAATATTTCAACCAAAACACCTCTTTCATTTGAACCTTAACTCCTCGGACTAGAGTGGTGGTGGACGGTGCCGTCACTAGAAAGAGTTTTTGAGCAATATTGGCTGCCGCATTACAGTCTCTATCCAGAAAGGCTCCACCGATTGGACAAAAAGTACTTCTTGTTACTTTCGTGTCGAAGACGAAGTCCCATCCTTCTCGTTCCTTGGGTTCCAGGTTGATGCCCAGGTCGTGACATATACCCTTCACTCCGACCGTATCGAAATCTAAGTAATGTACCTTGATCGTGTTGGAGGGAGCCAGTGGAATATTTCTAAGTTTCGTCGACTCAGAGTACTCCCGTCTGAGAAAATAGTAGTAACGGAGATACTCCACCGGTAATAACCTAAATGTCGGTGGCAGGTGTTGTCTGTGTTGCTCGACGAACTCCGAGTGTCGGTCTTTCAATTCGTTTAACTGGTCCACGGAGTACGTTCTTCCGACGTACTTCCACCCGTTGATGAGAGTCTGAAGTGCATAGACGATGGTGGGCGCTGTTACTGCAGCCTCGATCTTGGATAGGTAGAAGCGAATGGCGCGAGATACGAAATTCAACTCCAAGTTGTTAAGGAAAAACGTCTTGTAGGTCTTGGCGCAGTAGTTTATTAAATTGTAGTCCGAAGACCGGAAGAAGGATAGGAGATACTTTCGAACCGTTTACTCCACGTCCCATCCATCGCCAAGCTGGGTTTCGTTCTCTTCCTCGCTTCGCACCCTTGGGTGAAGAGTTGGACAAACACGTTCATCTTGGTAAAGTCTGGCCATTCGACCAGACGGAGTAGATCTTCTATCATCGCACTGCACAGCTGACGGCCATCCGAGAGATGGCCAGACATCTCTTTTCGAAGAGAGGGGTGACATTCTTCGAGTCCTATAATAACCTTATATAGCCACTTGCCCGCTAAAGGGTTAATCTGAAGAATTTTTAATAATTGTTTGTAATAACTATATTTTCTTTATATTTAAAAATTAATAGATATGGAAGGTTCTCTTGAACAAGCCAGTGGGAGTAATATCCAAGAGGAGCCCCTGGATCTCAGTAAAAAAAATATATATACTTGTGACGAATGTGGCATTTCTTTTATTGAAAAGTCTTTGTTAGAAGACTTTCTCGGCTAAATCGACCCTAATAAAATAAACACATTCATACAGGAGAAAAAACATTTACCTGTGGATACTGTAATAAAACATTCAATCGGAAAGTAAACATGGTAATACATAAACGCATTCGTATAGGAGAAAAACTGTTTACTTGTGGATACTGTGAAAGTCATATATACCAGGGAAAAGCCATTTATCGGTAAATACTGCAGTAAAATGTTCACGCAGAAAGGAAGTATGAAAATTCACGAATGCACTCATACAGGAGGAAAGCCGTTTGCTTGTAAATACGGTAAGAAGACTTTCTCAGATAAATCAAACCTAAGAAATCACATACGAAGAGAAAGCAGATTGCCTGGTGTTCTAACACAAGTAACTATTCCCCCTATATACAATCTCTACCAGACAACCTAGTTTTTCACTTGTACCGTCCTTGCTTCAGTAGGAATAGGCCGGTCCTGCAGTGGAGAAAACTATAAAAATAACCTAAAAAGAAGTGTACTTTATTTATTCTGAAGAATTTTAAATAATTATTTTTAATAACTATTTTTTCTTTATACTTAAAATTAATAGATATGGAAGTTTCGAACCTAATAAAACATAAACTCACTCACACGGGGGGGGAAAGCAAAAAAAAAAAAGATACTCTAAAAAGACACGAAATAATACACACTAAAAAAACCTTAAACCTATTAATATTGAGAAGATTTTCTCACAAATCAAACTTAAGGTTAGAAAATATGGCAGATGTTTTAGAAGTGCACTTTGAAGTTCTCTATGAGAAAAACCTTTCGTAAAATGGATGAGACCCATTACTCCTATTTTGAAGCGTTAAGATTAGGAAGTAGTAAATTCCTTTATTCAGGGCTATGAAAAAAATTAAATTATTCCAAAAAATGTTAACCTTCTATAATTTAGAATGTGTCATTCCTATAGATTTTTTTTTGAATCTCAAAAATTTTTCTAAAAAAAAATAATGTTAAGTTTTATGTAACTTCAACTAACCTATTTATCTGGCTGGTGATTATAATTAGGTTGGCGAAATTGAAAAAAATATCAGTGAGCTCTTGAAAACATTGTCTCCTTGGAGTTTTTCCCAAGATGTTGGAATTCCACCATCTTGGAATTTGGGATGTAAAAATATCTTATAAATATGGGGTGAGGATTAAAAGAAACCATAATATAGAATGGAAACAATTAAAGCAACTGCACTGATTGTAAGCGATGATAACCATTCAGAAAGTTGGGAACATGCGAGAGTCTTAAAAGAACTTCTTGAAAAAAAGGAAATTGAAGTAGGAGACCCCTTCTTCGATCTCAATGAAAAAAAGTACCTGATCAAATTTGAGGTACAAGACCTTCTCTTCCATCTCAATGAAAAAGAGCTCTTGGACAAAATGGAAGCTCTGAAAAAGGATGATATAGAAGTAATGTTAGTATTCTTCTACGATAAGGGCTTTGGCGTATTTATAGATGATGGCGAGAAACTCTCTTGTAGAGAATTATTTAAAAATATTGACAGCGAAAACTGGCCTTCTATGCTTTTAAATTAACCCTTTAGCGGGTAACTGGGTGTTATTGAATATTATATTTTTTATATATAAATACCTTTTGGTCCTATCACATCATAAAACCAGCCAGGAACCCATGCCCGGGGCTAATTTATGGCTTGGTTTTCAACTGTAAACTACCTATAGGGTTAAAAATATTTTAAAAAGTTAGCCTTCTATGATTTAGAATTAACCAAGTGGCTATATCAAGTTATCAATAAAGTTGGTTTTTGAATATTTTTTATTTTACATCTTACTATAGACAAAAAGGTCCATGTGGTCGTATATAACACTGAGGCGAAAAGGGCAGTTGGCTGCCCGTTAAAGGGTTAAAGGAGATAATTGGAAGTATGAATTTTTGAATTCCACCACCTTGGAATTTGGGATGTAGAAATATCTTATAAATATGGGGTGAGGAGGTATTAAAGAAACTATAATATAGAATGGAAACGTTTAAAGCAATTGTACTAATAGTAAGCGATGATAACCATCCAGAAATTTGGGAATATATAAGAGTCATAAAAGAACTTCTTGAAAAAAAAGAAATTGAAGTACGAAACCCCTTTTTGGACCTCAATGAAAAAAAGTGCCAGATCAAACTTGAGGTACAAGACCCTATATTCCATCTCAATGAAAAAGAACTCTTAGACAAATTGGAAGCTCTGAAAAAGGATGGTATAGAATTAATGTTAGTATGCTTCTATGGTAAGGGCTTTGGCGTATTTATAGATGATGGCGAGAAGGTCTCTTGTAGGAAATTATTTTAAAAAGTTGACAGCGAAAACTGGCCTTCTATGCTTTTAAATTAACCTTTTAACGTGTAAGTGGCTATATAAGAATAAAATTGATTTTTGGCTATATATTTTTCTATATATAAATACCTTTTGGGCCTATCACACCACAAAACCAGTCAGGGGCTAATTTATAGCCGGGTCTTCAACTCCAAACTAAAAAATATTAAAAAAACAAGTTAGCCTTCTATGATTTATTCACTTTACACTCCTTCAGTTACTAATATGTATATATTTGACTTATCTGATTTTCTTTATATATTTAGAAATGATATCTTTTTCCGGTGTCCAGATAAACATCCAATGGAAATATTTGACATATATTACAAGATTCCATATTTAATTAACAATTTTTTTATGGCAGATTGGGAAAAGGAAACTGGTATTTTCGTTTTCTCAATTTTAGGGGCTGCTCAGACCATCTATTTTTTTATTGAAAGAAAACAAAATAAAGACTGTCAATTAATATTTACCCATTCCAAAGAGATATTTTTAAAAATTATTCATATACAAGAGAATTATCACATCAAGAAATCTCTCATTTTTTACCATCTAGAATATCCAACAGTTATTACTCTTCAAGATAAAACCATTGAAATAATAATTAAAAAAGGAATTCCTTTCAAAGTTCTTCCAAAAATACTGAAAATCCGATTATTCCAGTATTTAGATTTTCGGTATATTGTCATGTTTGATTTAGATGATGAGGATGGCGATCCATGGAAGTACCCTCGACCTCCAAGATTCTATATTTAGTTAACATTTTTTTGTGAAAAGGAAACTTTATTTTCTCAATTTCATGGGCTACTCAGACCATCTATTTTTTTTACCAAAAAAGATTGTCAGTTAATATTTACCCATTCCAAAGACATATTCTTTAAAATTATTTGAGAATTATTATATGAAAAATCTTTCATTTTTTTCAATGTTATTACTCTTCAAGATAAAAACCATTGAAATAATAATCAAAAGAGAAACCTTTTTAAAATTATATTTGGTTTATATGATGAAGATAATGATCAATGGATGTACCCTCAACCCCCTGAGATGAAAACCAATTTCAACCCTTGCCG
>NC_136959.1:39717785-39804250 GCF_032717465.1 Coenobita brevimanus | reverse complement strand
TATACTAAAATTCAGAGATGAATGTTTAAAGTCATGTCATATATTTGGTATAGTCAGTGTATATATATATAAAATAAATTACTCCTTGCATATATACTCTCTCTTGGTTTTAGCCTAACCTTTAATTAAGTCCTACATTCAAACTAAAATCTAGGCATCAAAATGTTAAGCAGCTAAAATGCAATTGTGAAACTCACAATGAGGGGTAATGAGTGAAGGGAGGTGAGGAAAATGGGGTAATGGGTAAATAAAGGTTGGGAACCCTGCTCTAGAGGCTGCTGAGAAAAAGATCCTCGAGTTAAGGAATGAGTTTAGTAATTGCATGGTGTGCGTAAAAGATAGCCCTCTGCACCCGATGTGGGAAGCACTTAATCTTGAATGTTAATAGATTCATTTATCTATCGAGGGTAAGCTGAAAGTATTCACAGCTTCCGTAAAGGAAATGTCAGAAAGGGCAACTGGAGCAAGACAGATTAGATCAAAATTGATAGCTTGCTTGGAGAAATTTGGAATGCATGAAAGACAAATCTATTCGTTAGCAACTGATCGTGGCTCCAATGTAATTCCCACCGTCACTAACTCAAGAGTTGCCACTGATCGCCAGCTAGTTCAAAATGGAAGTTGGGCTACTCATGCTGAGACCGCAGAAGTCGAATATCTTAAAAAATCTCTCCCGTGATAGTTATTGATATACCGTACGTAAACTCTTCATGATATTATTCTTTAGTTGTTATACTAATTTCCTAGATATGCTTTAATGCGATAAATGCAGGAAAACTTTACTATAGAAGCCATGAAAGCACACCGGGTGTGACAGCATTCATCACATATTTACATATTCTCTAGCTGCACCTTTTGTTTGAAACCCATATAATTAAATAGTTTTCTAAAAGAACAATGCTTCATCTCCAAAATGCTGAAGTATATCTGCACAGTTTTTCATATGAAAATCTGCTATGTTTAAAGCCGAAAACGTGCACAGACAAGACAGCCGGCCGATATCCGACGATGCCGAGGGCTCCAAAATACCGTACAAAAAGTCAACACAACACGCCGGTGGTGTACCCTGAGAGGTATTCTTCTAGACTTCAGAGAAAACTTCAGTCTAGGCACTGTCCATTTTCTGTGCAACGGTTTTCCATGATCTTTGTACAGCAGGTCCACCGGGGCAGTAGACACACGTGAGTTTTTTATTGTTTGTGATCGTAACGTACGACCTTCAACCGTGTCGAGCTAATAATTCTTAACGGAGAATCGTTACATGTTTCTCAGAACATATTTAATTTGGTTTTGGTGGACAAAAACATGAAATGGATGTCCAAAATAAAGCTCATCGATATTTAAGGAAGAGAATGAATAGTAACTGTCCCAAAACCGAGATGGTAGACTCAGCCCACCAATTTTTGATTCTGTTTGACTATATTACAGCCTCTCTTCCCTGTAGCAGTGAGTACAATAATGTTATAATTGCTCCCTTCCTTTTAGTGACACAGAGGGCAATACAAAATGAACGGGGTTTAGTTGACCGACTTCGATGTCGAAAATTAAATAATCTGGTGAAGAGTGGCAGTTTTTCCTCGGTTAGTGACATCGGAGGATTAAAGTAGGAAACTCTTGCAGAATGATACACATATGACGGCAGGCGAAATAGTTCAGGAACTGAAAGATGAGCAGGAAGAAAATGTTGAAAACGAACAACCTGAAGAGAGAGAGAGAGAGATGCTCCCACCACATTGGAAGAATCTGTTAATGGTGTTCATTTAGCAGACAATAGTGTTCCATCAGTAAGATGTGCATTACATACCCTGCAGCTCTGTGTGCATGATGTTTTGAAAGCAGACAGTGATATCAGGAGCCTGTTAAATAAAGTACATAAGATGAACACAACAAAATATGCGCCTTATATTCAAGAGTAACTTTGTGAAAACAACCGACTGTGAACAGAAAGGTGACTGGAAAGCATACGATCATACGATATGTAGGAGAGTGTAAATGAAAAGAAATAATTTTTTACTCAAATTGGCCTGGCAAATGAATCCCTCCAACATTCAGAAGACTGGAAGAAAATAAGCGAGGTAGACAGACTACATTGAAGCCACTTCATTTGCTCTTGAAAATGAAAACCTCACTGCTGAGGAATTTCGCTGAGTGGATGAAGTGCAAAGTCAGACTTAGAATTGCAAGAAGTGCTACAGTCACCTCATCTGCATTTCTTCGTGCTATGGAGAAACGGGAACCTTCTCGCTGTGCAACCCTGCATTCCTTTTGCGGCCGTGTCTTGACAAGAGGTACAATGTTCTCCTTACAGAAGAACAGAAGGAAATAAACACAGTTCATCTCATCAAACTATGGAAAAAGATCCCTGCAATGGAAACAGTTTGTACTTCGTCTGTTTCTTGTCGGCCAAGGAAGATTCCTTCACGAGTGGTGAAAGTGGAGAAAAGAACACTGAAGATATTGTAGAACAGCTTCTCAGTAACAGTGATGCAAACAGAAAAAAACTGTTGCTGTTCCAGAGCAGGGTAGTGAGGTGGCTGAAACCCTTAAAATGTTCTCTAACATCTCACGCATCAATAAATGTGAAGACATCTTCCAGTGGTGGCACTATCAGCAGGGAAGTCCCATTAAAAAACTAGCTAGAGTGGCAATTGCTCTACCCTGTTACTCAGGCCAGTGTAGAGCGTACCTTTTTCTGGGTTGCGCTATATCCTGCATGATTTGAGGTTAGGACTAAAAGATGATATTGTTGATGCTATCATGCTACTAGATCCAGCACATGATTCATATGTTACACGATAGTAGCATGCTTGTAATGTATGGAAATAAATGGCCATATTTTCTTAATCTCTTTTACCTTGATTAATTATGATTGACTACAACTACTTCATCATCATCATCATCATCATCATCATCATCAAACTAATCATAATAATAATAATAATAATAATAATGTTTACCTATTACTCACTGAAAAATAAATCCTTACAGGTACGAAAACAAGTACGGAATTTTGATACGGTAATATTTATAATACTAGTACGGTACGAAAATTTTTTTTTGAGGTGCGGTACGAAATTACGGTACGGTATTTATTTGCGATACGAATTAAGAAAAATTTTACCATACCGTACTGTACTACATGCCCTGAGAGACAGAGACAAACAGACAGACAGACAGAGAAGGATGGGGGATGGAGAGGAGAGGGCAAGAGGAAAGCACCAAGGTTGGTGTGTACCGTACAGGATATACAGTAGGGGGAGGGGGTGATGGAGGGAAGCAGCAAGGTTGGATTTACCGAGAGAGAGAGAGAGAGAGAGCAGCAGCAGCAGCGCCACTTGATATACATAAAAAGAGAGGGTGGGTGAGGGATAAACGAATATAGATTACCTATTGTTCTAATTCATTCTTAAGTCTGTACAATTAAGTACCCTATGGTCTTTAACTCTGTAATGCGGGGGATTAACGTCAGTCAGAATACAACTGTGTGATGGAAGCTGAGACAAAAGGTTGTGTGGGAAAATGACATGAACGAGAAACCATTCAATGTTGTATTTATATGCACATTTATGAGTACATTCCCTTAAAATAATTATGTATAAAAGCTCCTTTTATCATCATCACTACCACCGCTATCACCACCATCACCATCACCACCACCCCCATCATCATGATCATTGCTGTTCCCACAACCATCATTATCATCATCATTACCATGGTCGTCATAATCGCACCACCACCACCATTATCATCATTGTCATCACCAAAATCATCATCACCACCGGAGTTGTGCTAGTGTCCGTCTGTGATAATGCCTTTATGGAGGTGTATAATTTCCCTATAATTGGTGTATTTCTCTGTCTATGTGTCATGTGTCTTTACCTTCCTATGTCTTTTTCCATCTGCATGTCCGTCTGCATGTGTCTGTTGGTGGTCTCGTCAGTGTGTCAATGCGCGTCTGTGCCTGACTACTAAGGTCGGTGTGTGTGTGTGTGTGTGTGTGTGTGTGTGTGTGTGTGTGTGTGTGTGTGTGTGTGTGTGTACTTACGTAATTGTACTTACCTAATTGTATCTTTACAGGAATGAGTCAAGCTTCTACTGTCCCATGTCTTAAACCATATTTATTGTACATATCCTTTAATTTGTGAATTGTTTTGTCACACTATTTCATTTGGTAGTGCATTCCCCTGATCAATTGCTCTGTTTGGGAAACTGAATTTCCTCACGTCTTTATCATCTCCCTTCTTATGCAGTTTTCTGCAGGGTCCTCTTGCTGATGCTTCCCCATATGTTAAGTAATCATTTATGTCTATTTCTCCTTCCCTGATATGCATTAATATAGCATTATCATGTTACCTCTTTTCCTTCTCTCCTGTAGTGTTCGTAGATTCAGTTTATTTAGTCTTTCTTCATAGCTTAGATCCCTTAAGCTTGGTATCCATCTTGTAGCGGCCCTTTGAACTTTTTCAATCTTTATGTGTTTTTGGAGATGAGGACTCCAGACTACTGATGCATACTCCAGGGTTGGTCAGATGAATGATGTTATTATCCTTCTTAGCATGTCCTCATTTATGTATGTGAATGCTATTCTCATATTTGCAAGCAGTGTATACATGTTCCGTACCTTCTCACTGATGTGGTCAGCCGGAGATAGTCTGTTATTTATAATCACACCTAGGTCCTTCTCTCTTTCTGATGTGTGTAGGGTTTTATTTCCTAACGTATAATCCCAATCAGGTCTTTTTCCACTTTTACCATACTTAATTACATGACACTTGTCCGCATTGAATTCCATTTGCCATGTACTACTCCATTCATGAAGTATATTTAATTCTTCTTGTAGCTCTTTACAAGAGTTTGTGTTAGTAAATCTCCTTTGTATTTTTTCATCATCTGCAAACATATTTAGATAGCTTTCATTTCCAGTGTTACTGTCTATATCATTTATATACACTAAAAACATGATTGGTGCCAGCACTGAGCCCTGTGGTACTCCACTAGTCACTTCTTTTCATGATTAGTTTCCCCTTAGTACTGTTCTCATTTCTCTTTTTATGAGAAAATCTTGCATCCAACAAAACAGTTTGCCTCGAATTCCTCCTTGATGGTACAGTTTCCATACAAGTCTTTGGTGCGGTACTGTGTCAAATGCTTTCTTGAAATCTAAATACTGTCCACCCATCCTTCCCTTTCCTGTATTGTGTTTGTTACTCTGCCATAGTAGCTCAACAGATTAGTAACACATGAGTTTCCTTTTCTGAAACCAAATTGTCTTTCTGTTATCATATTGAGTTCGTCTAGATGATTTACCCAAGCATTCTTATAAGCTTTTCTAATACCTTGCTTACAACACTGGTCAGTGATACTGGTCGGTAGTTGTGTGGATTTTGTCTATTCCCTTTCTTGAATAAGAAATCCTTGATTCAAGGATTTCTTGAAAATTAAAAATAATAGTTTACTTAACTCATTTGCACATTCTCGTAGCACCCAACATGAAATTTCGTCAGGACCATTTGCTTTTCTTGTCTAATTTACTTAACTCTTCCTGTATTACTTTTTCTGATATTTGTATATCTGGTAGTATGTGTGGGCATGCATGTTCCACATAATCCCTCTCAAAAATTTTTTCCTCCGTAAAAACTGATTGGAAATTCTTATTTAGTGCTTCTCAAATATCTTTTTCTTATGTATAGGTGATTCCCTCGTCCATAATGGATTGTATTATATCTTTTACTTTGGTTTTGCTTCTGATGTAGCTGTAAAATAGCTTCGGTTGATCACTATTTTTATTTATGATATCCTCCTCAAACTGTTTTTGAGCTTTCCTCCTTATTCTTGTATAATAGTTTTTTGCCTGTTTGTAATTATTATATGCCCTTTCACTATTGTGTTTTCTGTATCTATTCCACAACAAATCTCTTCTTTCTTTTGGTTTTTTACATTCTGTATTGAACCATTTCTGTATTTTCTTATCTGCTTCTTTGTGCTGTGGGATGTACTTCTGGACTCTTATTTCATAAAATTAACAAATTTTTTATATACAGCATTTAAATCTTGTCCTCTAAGCTCATTTTCCCAATCAACTTCTAAGAAATACTTCTGTAGGTCATGATAATAAAGGAAGGTTAGGAGGTCCTGTATAGTCTAGTGTGGGTGTTCGTGTTTTCTTGTGGATGTGGGATGAGTTGAGAGCCAGGCTGCCTCGGTAGGATGGATGAAACACAGACTCTAGTTGCTCATTTACTGACACCAATCTGACACCTGTGAACAATTACACATATCGTAGTACCAAAAATAAATAACATATAACTTCTGTAGATGCAGTACTATAAAAATATGTCTAATCGTATTACCTGACTTGATCACAGTTTATCAGTATGGGTTATAATCTCTTAACTCGTACACATATGACTAGCCTGCCATTTGATTTAGATCACATCCTAACCACAAATTCATTGTATATCTATGATTACAGTTAGAATTTAGCATAACTTACCCTATTCAAGGGGGAAAAAGCATTTTCACTCGGCCACAGCGGTGGTGCGTCTGTTGTTTGGTAAATTTTCCGCCTAAAGTATAGATGGCGAAACGCGTGGTGTATAAGAAGTTTGAAGTGGCAAAGCTGCCTTTAGGAATCATGTAATACTGAAGAAGTGGTGGCTTACAATATACAATAATTGCATTTTTTTATAGTATCACATCATAATATCACATAAATTTCCATGAAAAGTAAATAACTTAACATAACAGAGAAACTTAAGGTGTTGAGTGGTTAATAAGCGTTCCAATGCTACTTAAAGACGCCTGAATCCTTCTTAATCCTTACATTAGTATTTCTTTCCTACACTTTTTTTTTTTTTTTTTAAAGCAAAATAGTAATACAATCTAATACATACACACAAAAATAACAAAGGAAGCAAAATGCTTAGCTTAGTAATATAATCTAATATATACACACAAAAATAATAAAGGAAGCAAAATGCTTAGCTTCCTACAATACTACCCGCCCCGACAACGGAGTTAATAGTAGTAGTAATCAGCATCATTCCGGAAACGCACTACTCTGCCAGAACGTGAAGTGGCAGAACGGTTACTGGCCGGAAGATGGTCAGGTGGAGAAAAGTCCATTGCTGGTGGTGGAGGCTCAGGATGAGTGTTGTCGACGGTGTCCTGAGATTCATCAGGTGTCCCCGCAGGCAAAATTGCTGGCTTCACCCGATCGATGGATACTGCCTGCTGAACGTCGTTCCTTAATTCAATGACAAAGTGTTTGGAATGACGCTCCAGTACTCTGTAAGGACCTGTGTATGGTGCTTCCATTGGGCGGCGTACTCTGTCGACACGTAACCAGACATGGGTGCACGTTCCGAGGTCCTTGGGAAGATAGCTTCTTTGCGGTGGGTGGTGATGGCCTGCTGACATGTCAAATAAGTTTAGCTTAGACATTTCTTGTGAGAGATTTTTGACGTCCTCTGAAGAAAGAGGTTCGTGGTTAGATTCATCTTGAAGGATACCTGAAGGTAGAAGCATGTCAGCACCAGTGAGAGCTGTGAATGGGGAAAATCCTGACTCATTTAAGGTAGCACGAATACCAAGTAGCACAAGAGGCAAAGCTGTCAACCATGACTGTTTGCGTGCTGTGATAGCAGTCTTTAGTGTACGATATAGTCTCTCCACAATTCCGTTAGTCTGCGGGTGATATGCAGTCGTTCGCAGGCGGTGAAATCCAACTAGAGATGCTAATTCTTGAAAGAGCTCAGATTCGAATTGTGTGCCTCTATCTGTTATGACATGTAAAGGTACTCCATATCTAGAGATCCAGCAATTAAAGAAGGCAAGCACAACTGAAGAAGCAGTGATTTCTACCAGAGGATAAGCCTCCATCCAACGAGTTGTTCTATCAATGCAGGTTAATAAATACCTGTGGGGGCTTAAGTAAACGTCGTTATGTTGCTTGCAAGGGGGAAGTGGTCCAACGATGTCTATGTGCACGGTCTGAAGACGTTCCGATGGCAGGTGAAAGTTGAATGTCGGGCTCTTCGTGTGTTTATGGATTTTGGATTGCTGGCAACTGGTGCATTCTCTCACAAACTGTCTGATTTCTTTGTCCATATTTGGCCAGAAAAAACGTTGCTTGATTAATTTCAATGAGGTTTTCACACCTGGGTGAGATAGATCGTGCAGACTTTTGCAGATGGATTGACGAGCAGACTTGGGAATGAATGGTCGAGGGTAAGGAGTAGATTGATCACACCACAGTTGAAGGTTCCCGTTGATCTTGTATGGTTTAAGTCTGTCTTGAAAGTTGAGTATCTCTTGGTCATTTTCTTGCTTTGCCGCCAAAGATGTCAGATCACACAAGTCGATCGTCACAGCATTGGCTGGCCTTGACAAGCAGTCAGCAACGATGTTGTCCTCACCTCTAATGTACACAATGTCTCTCACATATTCTGACAGTACAGACAAGTGTCGTTGCTGTCTGTCTGATTTGGCCGGATTACTACTCTTGTAAGCTGACTGAAGTGGTTTGTGATTGGTGAACAGTGTGACATGCCGACCGTTGATAAGGTACTTGAAGTGCAGAACAGCTTCATATGCAGCAAGTAGTTCTCTGTCGAATGTTGAATATTTTCGTTGAGTTTGACTTAGTTTCTTGCTGAAGAAGCCCAAGGGGATAGGTTGTTTATCAACTATTTGGTGAAGAGCAGCACCAAGAGCATATTGGGAACTATCTGTCACTAAATGAAGATGTGTAACACCAGGAATTGGATGAGCAAGAGCAGTAGCAGTGGCAAGTATCTCCTTAATTTTGTTAAATGCTATCTTCTCTGCGGAGGAGAATGTCACGCTGGTATTTTTCTGGTTCATCCTTGCTAACTCTGTCAGTGGCAGAACAATAGTTGCAAAAACTGGAATGAGGTGGCGATAGTAATTAACTAAGCCAAGAAAAGATCGTAGAGACTTAGTGTGGTTGGGTTCCGGAAAATCTCTGATGGTGTTGAGCTTGCATGAAGATGGCTTCAAACCTTCTTTGGTGATAGTATAGCCAAGAAAGTCAATTTCCTGGAGGAAGAATTCAGATTTGTGGATGGCTACTCTCAAGTCATTATCATTCAGCCTCTGTAAGACCATGGAAAGATCCTCTTTGTGTTGTTCATTGTCTCTGGAGAAGACCAAAATATCATCTATGTAGATGAATACACAGTCCAAATCCATAAAAATGTTGTCTAGGTATCTCTGCAGAGTTGAACTAGCATTGCGCAATCCAAAAGGCATGTATAACCACTCATAAAGACCGAATGGAGTCGATACAGCAGTCTTTTCTATATCGGGAGGGTTCATGGGAATTTGATTAAAGGCCTTAACCAGGTCAATTTTAGAAAATACTGTCATGCCATGAAGTTTAGCAGATACATCTCTGATGTGTGGAATTGGATACCTGTCTGGTTTCGTGAGTTGGTTGAGTTGACGGTAATCACCGCAGGGTCGCCACTCACCAGGGTCCTTCTTTGGTACCATGTGGAGTGGGGATGACCAAGGTGACTTACTGGGCCTTATGATACCAGCTTCCATGAGATGTTTGAATTCCTGACGTGCTGCTGCAAGTTTGTCCGAAGGTAGCTGACGACGTTTACAGAAAGTTGGTTGTGAGTCATTCGTTTCGATGAAGTGATGAACTTCACTTTCTTTTGCTGAAGAAGAAACTGTTTTAGGTGCAACTAATTTTGGGAAGGCATTAAGAAGTTCCTGAGCTTGGTTAGGAAGGGTTTCCAAATTATTAATTTGAATGGTGGACACATTAGCTTGGCATACTTGAAGATTGTCCATGTGCTGAGATGTTGTCTTGTCAGTGATACTTCTTGATGCGCAGTCAACTAGCAAATTAAAATGACTAAGAAAGTCTAATCCAAGCAGTGGGTTCGTAGTATCTGCTACTACAAAGGTCCATTTATAAGAATGACGGAGCTGTCTCAAATTAATTTCTAAATTACATTCTCCATACACTCTGATGACTTGATTATTGGCAGAGGTCAACTGAACTGCTGATGGCTGAAGAATTAATTCTGGTATGAGAGATTTGGGAATGATTGATACTGAAGCACCTGTGTCAACCACAAACTGGTACGTAGCAGCGTCCAACTTAACTGGTACTAGTAGGAGAGGCGGGTCTGCAGCTGTTAATTCAACCCGCCTGTAAAGTTTTCCGATGGTGGAGCCGGGGACGAAGCGCGTGATGAGGGTTCCATCCTGCAATTACCTTTGTTGGGGTATTTGCACCACGGTTTGCAAGATCGTGCCCTGTCAGCAAAGTACAGGTGTGCACGACATATTTTGGGCCTTTGGTCAGCAAAGAAGGGGCGAAGTCCAATGGGTAGCACTGAAGAGGCATTTCCTTGGTTCCTGTGTCCTTTATTTTGTTCCGGTGGAGTAGGTTTCTGTTGATTCAGGGTAAGGTTACAAAAACTGTTATGCGTGGGCATTAGTTCATCTGCCAAGGAGCCAAGTTGTGTGAGTGACAGACTGGACTGAGCTGCTGTAGCTGGAGAAATTGTGTGAGGCAATGCCGAGAGGAATTTATGCCTAATGAGATCCTGACAATCACCAATACCAGCTTTCCTAGCAAGTGATTGTAATTCCTGCAAGTAGAGGGATGGTCGTCCTGTCATGGTTGTCTTCTGAGCAAGCTTCTCAAATAACTCAGGTTTTGTCTGCTCATACAACTAAATAACATTATTCTTTAAGATGTCATAATCAGCCTTGTCGAGTACATCACTTGAGAGTTTACTAACTAAGCTAGGTGGTAAGGCACTAAGAGCATTGTAAAATTTAGTACTAGAAGTAGTGATGCCCTTCAACTTGAACTGTGCCTCTAGCACGGCAAACCAACCTGTAGCTGACGACTCACAAAATTGTGGGGGTTTAATAGTAACGGCATTGGCCGAGTCGTCCTCACCGCCAGGCATGGTGAATCCTTAGTAAGTGTCAGTTCACAACAGACCCTTTAGCATGTAGTCCTCAGGCAGCCAGAGTTGCTCCCACGTTCCGATCCCATCCAGCTAGAGAGATGATGTCCGGGGCTACGCCAACAGGTCACTCCGGGGTCACCAATAAAGGAAGGTTAGGAGGTCCTGTATAGTCTAGTGTGGGTGTTCGTGTTTTCTTGTGGATGTGGGATGAGTTGAGAGCCAGGCTGCCTCGGTAGGATGGATAAAACACAGACTCTAGTTGCTCATTTACTGACACCAATCTGACACCTGTGAACAATTACACATATCGTAGTACCAAAAATAAATAACATAACTTCTGTAGATGCAGTACTATAAAAATATGTCTAATCGTATTACCTGACTTGATCACAGTTTATCAGTATGGGTTATAATCTCTTAACTCGTACACATATGACTAGCCTGCCATTTGATTTAGATCACATCCTAACCACAAATTCATTGTATATCTATGATTACAGTTAGAATTTAGCATAACTTACCCTATTCAAGGGGAAAAAAGCATTTTCACTCGGCCACAGCAGTGGTGCGTCTGTTGTTTGGTAAATTTTCCGCCTAAAGTATAGATGGCGAAACGCGTGGTGTATAAGAAGTTTGAAGTGGCAAAGCTGCCTTTAGGAATCATGTAATACTGAAGAAGTGGTGGCTTACAATATACAATAATTGCATTTTTTATAGTATCACATCATAATATCACATAAATTTCCATGAAAAGTAAATAACATAACAGAGAAACTTAAGGTGTTGAGTGGTTTATAAGCGTTCCAATGCTACTTAAAGACGCTTGAATCCTTCTTAATCCTTACATTAGTATTTCTTTCCTACAACTTTTTTTTTTTTTAAGCAAAATAGTAAGACAATCTAATACATACACACAAAAATAACAAAGGAAGCAAAATGCTTAGCTTAGTAATATAATCTAATATGTACACACAAAAATAATAAAGGAAGCAAAATGCTTAGCTTCCTACAACAATTTCCCTTTTTATAGTTTAGGCTCTTTTTGTAACTTTCATTGCTGTTAACTATGTCATATGCTATCCTGAAGTTGCACTTTAGTACTGCATGGTCGCTTTTGCCGAGTGGAGGGTGATATATTAAACCGTCAATATCATTTTCTTGCCTAGTAAATATGAGATCTAGCATTGAAGGTACATCGAGTCCTCTTTTTGTGGTGGTTTCCCCCACATGTTGCGTTAGGAAAAACTCTTGCACGAGATCCAGGAGCTTTTGGTCCCAACAGCTTTCTTGGCGTATTATATCTATAGTATTCCAATTTATATTTGCATTAAAATCTCCAGTTAGTATAATTCTTTCCGATTTCTCTTCCATTTTATGTAGTAATGCTCTTAAACTCTGAATTGTACTCTCTGCCAGGTCCTCATATTCGTCTCTTTCCCATGTGTTTGATCTGGGTGGCATGTACAAATTGGCTACAATTACTTTCCCTTCGGATGTGTTGATCTCTATTGCAGTCAGTTCTACTTGTGATGGTATATCTAGTTTTACTTCATTGACTTTTAGATTTTTCTTAGTTAATATTATAATTCCTCCTCCTTTTTTTTAAGTTTCTATCTCGTCTCCATATATTATATTCCTCTAAGTTACGTATGTCATTTGATATCCTTGGTGTTAAGTTTGTTTCAGTTAGGCATATTATATGTGGTTCATTTTCTCTGACAATCATTCATCTCTAATAATTTAGATACAATTCCATCCACATTTGAGTACATCAACTTAATCATCTTGTTTATATACTTGTCATGACATGGTTCTACTACCTTCTTCCTTTTTATTCCCTCCTGTTTATGTACCACTTTCGTACCTGCAACCCTATTACTTTGTAAAAAAAAAAAAAAAAAATGTGTTCTTCTCCTCTTCTGATCTTCCCTCATTTTTTGTTTTTGCTTCCTCCCTCTTCTCTTTCAGTAATTCCAGTTCCTCTTGTGTTAGGCATCTTTTTATCCATACATTTTGAACATCTCTTTTTCCATAAGCTTCTTTGCATTTTTTAGTATCTCCTCCACGGTGTTAACGCTCTGGAAAGTTACCTTTAGAGGTCTTGTTTTTCTCGTATTTCCCGAACCTTTTGTCTTCACTACAGATTTCCTCTGATACTTCTTTCAATAAGCTCATTACATTTGCCATCTCTTTTTTGTCTCTTGAGATCTTGTTTTTTACTTCTTCCTCTTCTATACCATTGATTACTATAGATTTGTTGATATCTACTGAAACTCTGACTAACTTTGGATTGTTTTGGATTATTCTTTTCACTTCCTTTTTAATGCTTTTTTTTCTTCCACCCTTGTTTCTAAGTCTTTCTTTACTTTCACCATTTCAGCATACGTGGTTTCCACATAATTTTTGTAGCTTTGCACAGCTTCATTCACCTGTGTTATCTACTCAATATCACTGCACTGGTCTATCAGACTGCTTACTTGCCTAATTGTCTCTGTATCATTTTTGAACTCTTCCATAATACTCTCGTGGTTGACTACTGTACTTGTCATTTCACTGTGTGTGTGTGTGTGTGTGTGTGTGTGTGTGTGTGTGTGTGTGTGTGTGTGTGTGTCTGTGTCTGTGTGTGTGTGAGACAGCATGATAACTTCGCAACCGCTCAAGATATCATCACAAAATTATACAGGTATGTAGTAGGGAAAAAAAGTGATCATGGGTTCGAAATTGGTGAAAGTAGATCAAGGTCTGTCTGTCTGTTACCACAATAACTTTGCAACCGATCAAGATATCATCACAAAAATTTACAGGTGTGTAGGGATGAAAATCTCCTACAAGTATTGTTTCAAGTTTGTTTGTCTGTCTGTGTGTCTGTTAGCATGATAACTTCGGAACCACTCAAGATGTCATCACAAAAGTTTACAGGTGTGTAGTAGGGTAAAAAAACAATCACTAATTTGAAATTGGTGAAAATAGGTCAAGGTCTTTCTGTTACCAGGACAACCTTGCAGCCGCTCAAGATTTCATCAAAATTTTACAGGTGTGTAGTAGGGATGAAAATCTCTGACGAGTTCGAATTTGTTGAAGTAAATCAAGGTCAAGGTCGTATTCTGAGCCTTGCTAGATATGAATCAGCTTGCGGTTGGTGTGATTCTCACCTTGGGGGGGCCTATAGTAAGATATTATTTTGTTTCAGTAAAATTAATCTCAGCTATATGATAAAGACCAATTATACATAAATCACGTAGAAGTAATTCGTTATTTATTGAAGGATACCATATGTACTTAATTTAAATTTCTTGTATACATTTCAGTTCTCGACCCCAAAAAAAGATTTAACCCCAATCGACCTTCTGTCATTCATCGACTCCCTATTGACCCCTTGGCAATTAGCGACCCAATTTTTGATCTCCCAGTCATTTATTTATCCCTTGGATAGTTCCATCGACCCCTGTGGATCGATACTGATCACTCTGGGGGCCCCCCCTCATTTAATCCAAATACTCGTACACAAAACAGTGTCGTCAAAATAATTGAAGAAATTCTCGAAGAGGCTGAGGAGTAAAATTACTTGGGACAAATACAAAAACTAACAGAAGTCCATGACGCTGAAATAAAAAGACGCATTGCAATTGGAAGGAAAGCTTTTGGTAAACATAGAGACATTATGAAACGTAACTTGCCAGTATGCATGAAACGAAAAGTATATAACGAATGTATAATTTCAACTATGATGTACGGCTGTGAGACCTGGAAACTGATAATTGGTGGAAAAGCAACTAATCCGCTATCAAGGGGCAATGGAAAGGTCAATGTTGGGCATATCTTTGAAAGGGAAACATCAACTTGGGTTAGAAAGCAGACTAAAGTCAAAGACATTATAGAAGTTAAAAAAGAACAGAAATGGAGTTCTGCAGTGCATGTAGCAGGAATTAAGGATAACCGATGAAGCAAGAGCCGACTGACTGGACTCCAAGAGCCTGCAAAGCATTGTAATAAAAAGCCAGACAGAAGGTGGAGAGATGAAATAAAGAAATTTGCAGGCAAAACTTGGCAAAGATTAAGCTCAGTCAAAGAATTTGCACAGAAGGCTGGAGGAGGTATTTGTTCAGCAGTGGACTTGCAATGACTGACGATGATGATGATGATGATACGTCTATCCATCTATCTATTCTATCTATCTCTCTCTCTATCTATCTATCCATATCTATGTCTATCTATCTATCTATATATATTATCTATCTATCTATCTATATATATTATCTATTTATATATATATATATATATATATATATATATATATATATATATATATATATATATATATATATATATATATATATATATCATCTCATCAGCTGTTTGAGTGTCCACTGCAGGACCGGCCTATCCCTACCGAAGTGGGGACGATACAGCCAATGTATTTCTACCAGTAGAGACTGTATGTAGGGTAAGAAGTGCTTGTAAATGTAATTGTTGTGTTGGAATGGCTTTGGATGTGTGTGTAGTCAGTGAACCAAGTGTAATCGGCCCGCACAAGCTGACTGGGTGCAAGCATACTTTACAGTATGCGACACTGGTTCAACCACAGCATCCCTTGTGTCCGCCAATGCAGTACGTGACCAGAAGAACTATCCCAAAGTTTTTTACTCTGGCGGGGCGCGAACCCTAGTTCTTCAGTGTACGAAAACACACACTTTACCACTGTACCACAGAGGCTCATATATAAATATATATATATATATATATATATATATATATATATATATATATATATATATATATCACCAGTCGAGCAGGGCAGTACTCCCGAGGTGGATGGAAAGCTGATGACAGGGAGTGCTGGAGCTCCCGTTTCATCAGCCCTCAGGACTAGTTCCTGACCATCCCCCTTTGCTGAACTTTTTCAGTGTCTCAGTTACACAGAGAGTAGGCCAGCATGCTCTCCAGTACAAATTTCTCTATCTACATCAAACTACATGCACAGTACACACTACACTTCTTATTCAAAATTTAACTAAAATGGCGTCTCTTCACCAAGCCTCGGAGTCCCCAGGGGGGGGGACCATAAATCCCCCCACCATCCGCCCCTCTCCCGGTGATGACTCGAGGTGCCTGGAACCACTGTCTGACTCTCTTCTTCTTCATTTCTGCAACATTCGTGGCCTTTCCTCTAACTTTCGCTATGTTGAGCACCACCTCTCCTCCTCTAAACCTCACCTTCTTTTTCTAACGGAGACTCAGCTGTCTGAGGCAACTGACAGCAAACCCTTTTCTGTATCCTCTTACTTTCTCTATACTCATTTCAAAGCCAAAGGTGGTTGTTGTGTATATATACGCAACGACTTATCTTGCTCTCATGTTCCTGAACTCGATTCTTCTGAATTCTCTACACTCTGGCTTCGGCTTTCCTGTCATTCTCTGACTAAATATATCTGTGCTGTTTACTTATCCCCTAATTCTACTGACTATCAAAAATTCTTCGACTATCTTACTTCCACGATGGAACACATTCTATCCATTTCTCCTTTCTCTGAAATCTCCATTCTAGGAGATTTCAATGTTCACCAGCACCTTTGGCTCTCCTCTCCTTTCACGGATCCACCTGGTGAACAAGCCTACATCTTTTCTATCCTTAATGACCTAGAGCAGCTTGTACAGCACCCTACCCATATCCCTGACCGCCTTGGAGAGAGGTCCAACATACTTGACCTATTCCTCACAACTAATCCTTCTGCTTACTCTGTTAATCTTTTCTCTCTGTTGGGCTCCTCCGATCACAACCTTATTACCTTAACCTGTCCTATCACTCCGGTACGGCCTGTGGACCCTCCAGGGAAACGTCGTCTGTGGAATTTTGGAGCCGCGGACTGGGAGGCCCTCAGGCAGTACTTCTTTGATTTTCCCTGGAATGATTATTGCTTCTATGGCCGTGAGCCATCTGAGTGTGCCTTGCGCATTACGGAGGTTATTCTCTCGGGCATGGAAGCATACATTCCTTTCTCATATCCTTAGACTAACGCAAGAAAGCCTTGATTTAATCACGCTTGTTCTAATGCTGTCCGCAACAAGGAGAGGGCCTACAAAAGGTACCAGAGCCAACCCACCCCTGAATCACATCATCTTTACCTTTCTGCCCGGAATCGTGCTAAGTCTGTTCTTCGCTCTACTAAAAATAATTTCATCCATACTAAATGTTCTCATCTCTCCAACTCGAATTCTTCCCGCTCCTTCTGGCACCTTGCCAGAAATCTTTCTAACAACTTTACCTCATCATCCTTCCCTCCTCTTTTCTACTCTGATGGTTCTGTAGCTATTGCTCCTACTGATAAAGCAGATCTCTTCGCACAGACTTTCTCCTCCAATTCCACCTTAGACGATTCCGGTGCTGTTCCTCCATCACTTCCCCCCTCTGACTTCCTCATGGCTGACATTAAAATTTCTTCAGTTGATGTATTTTCTGCCATCACTGGCCTCAGTACTAACAAGGCATATGGGCCTGATGGGGTCCCTCCTGTTGTTCTCAAGAACTGTGCTTCTGTGCTTACACCCTGCCTAGGCAAACTCTTTCGCCTTTGTCAACTTGTACCTTTCCTTCTTGCTGGAAGTTTGCTCTCATTCAGCCAGTCCCAAAGAAGGGTGACCACTCCCAACCCTCCAACTATCGTCCAATTGCTTTAACGTCCTGTATTTCAAAAGTTTTCGAGTCAATTCTCAATAGAAAAATTTTAAGGCATCTTTCCTATCACAACCTTCTTTCCAATCGTCAGTACGGGTTCCGTCAGGAACGCTCCACTGGCGATCTTCTCACCTACCTTTCAGACTCCTGGTCATCCTACTTTCGGGACTTTGGCGAAAGCTTTGCCATTGCACTTGACATCTCAAAGGCTTTCGATCGAGTCTGGCATAAATCTTTAATTTCCAAACTGCTCTCCTACGGTTTCTATCCTTCTATCTGTGCCTTCATCGCTAGCTTCCTTTCTGGTCGTTCTATAGCCGCTGTTGTAGACGGCCATCGTTCTTCTCCTAGATCTATCAACAGTGGTGTTCCTCAGGGCTCTTCCTATCACCAACTCTCTTCCTTTTATTCATCAATGATCTTCTAAGCTGTACATCTAACCCTATCCACTCATACGCTGATGACTCCACCCTTCACATTTCCATTCGGTTCCCTCAACGCCCATCTCAACAGTTACTTCAGCAAACAAGGGATAATGTCTGACGGCTCGTATCTCTGACTGGGGTAAAAACAATATGGTTGTTTTTAACAAATCTAAGACTCAGTTCTTACACCTATCAACCCGACAAAATCTTCCACAGGTATACCCACTAATGTTTAATAATATTCAGCTTAATCCTGCATCATCCTTGAACATGCTTGGGGTTTCATTTACTCGGGACTTATCTTGGAAAGATCATATTACATCTCTTGTAAAATCTGCTTCCAAGAGATTGTGTGTGCTAAGCCAACTCCGCTCTTTCTTTACCCCTGCACAATTGTTGACTCTATACAGGGGTTTTATCCGTCCCTGTGTGGAGTACAACTCTCATGTGCGGGGAGGCTCCCCACATACAGTTCTTCTCAATAGGGTGGAGTCAAAGGCTTTTCTCATTAATTCTCCTCTTACTGACTCCCTTCAACCTCTGTCTCTTTGCCGCACTGTTGCATCTTTATCTCTTTTCTATCGCTACTTTAATGGTCACTGCTCCTCTGAACTGTCTGCTTGCATTCCTCCACCTCTACGACGGGCGCGTAGCACCCATCTGGTAGCAAACTCTCATCCCTTTTCTGTCCAACTCTCTAATGCAAGAGTTAACTGTTACTCCCAGTCTTTCATTTATGCAACAGGTCAGCTCTGGAACTGTCTCCCTCTGTATTTCCTGCTGCCTATGATCTCCAGTCTTTCAAATGTAGTGTGTCCAGGCATCTCAAAATGATCGGATCTTGAATTTGGCTCTCTATTGTATTTTGTTTTTCTCTTGGAGGGAACTGTTACTGCGGGCTCATGGCCTTTGGTTCCTTCTTCCTCGCATAAAATATATATATATATATATATATATATATATATATATATATATATAAACCATGATTCTCTTCCAGGGGTAAATTTTACCCCCTGTTGGTAAATAACTACGTGGCCAGGGATAAATGTATCACACAGTACTTAAAAATTAAGTAGTGATTCTGTAATACACTAATCTGGCTAGCCACATTTTGTGTCAAGTCTTGCGACACATAGCATTGACTGTAGCCACCACCTAGCGACATTTTAAAAATCTCAATTGGCAACCCTGTCTGACAATTTGCAAGTGCCACACTTCAGCTTGTCTTTGTTGTTGACTTGGGCAGCGGTGATGCTCCACTCCACACGCTCTTATTACTATTCTTCAGTGTTGAAGTGTACGTTACTGGTCTATCTTATGAGAGTAACATTATATAACTATGAGCATGTATTCATTTAACACACTATTTTAGTAAATCAAAATTAAAAATGAATCCCCACCCTTGTGGAGAACTACATCAGCTTCTCGAAAATTTAGTCATGAAGAAATTGACTGAGAAACAATGAGTCAACAATGTTTGCAATGGCTATTTAGTATAGCCACACAGAGAGCCATGGACTCGAGGACTCTCGAGTAGGTGTTATTTTGAATATTTTTACCGTAAGTGCTCTGACGAACTGGCTTCAACTGTGCTTCCCCTTCACATTTTCGCACGAAATACTCGGGCAGTTGGGAACACCCATGAACTCACACACTCCCCCCCGAAAAGCAGAATCTCTGCTTATCAAAATTCACTTATCCCCAGAACTACTACTCTCTGGAATTCACTTCCTGGGAGTTGCTTCCCACAAACATTTAATCCACTTTCATTTAAATCCAGTTGTTATAAATATTTTATGAATGGAGGATGCCTTTAAGGACATGGACTTATTTTTTTATTTCCTTTGTTTTTCCTTCCTCCATTCATTATTAATAAAAGAGCTACAACAACAAAAGATAAGTGGCTGATGCCTGTAACACAAATTACGCCCCCTGTTACAATAACCGTTCTGTTCGTATTCGCCAAAATTGCTAGAATAATATCATTTTATGGTAATAATATGTCATATTAGCTGGTAGAGTACAATACATACTGTTTGTAGAGATGGGTAACCAAGTATAACCTAGGTTAGGTTGAAAATTTCCTCAATAACACCCTCATGGCTTTCCAGTGAAATAACAAAAAGCAAGAAATATGGCCAATATAAGTTCGGTGTATGCTAAAGTATGATGCAGTCAGTTCATGATTATTTTAAATAACGTTCGTAATTCAAAATTTCAGTGAATGGAAAAATGTTACAGTAATTCATGATTTTTTTTTTTTTTTTTATTCTGACGTCCAAAAAATGTACATACCCGGATTCATGTGTATAAAATGGCATTGACTTCATTGTTGCAGATGGTGTGGAAATGCTTCAGTGTTTTTTTGTGCTCAATAGTTCTTGGAATTGGTCCAATGAAACCTTCAATACTAAAACAGCGCCTGGAAGTTTCACATCCCGCCCATGCATCAGAACACGCCCCAAGCTTGGCTTCGTTTTTAAGGAAAAACCAATGCTCGCAGCTTCCTATCATGTAGCACAGAGAATAGCAAGACAAAAAAACCTCACGATACTGTCGGAAAGTTTATTAAACCTTGCCTAAGACATGGTTGCACATGTATGTGGGAAGGAAGCAAAGAAGAAGAATCAAGACATTCTCATTTCTAATAACACAGTTCATCGATGTATTTGTGAAACGTCTCAAGATATTTGTCAACAAGTAATTGAACAGATCAAATCTAGCCCAGCAAAAATTCCTTTGCTAATTGATGAATCAAATGATGTTGCTAATTTTTCACATATTCTTGTTTTTGTCCGGTACTCATGTGGAGAAGTGAAGAATGAATTTCACATCTGTGAATCTCTCCAACAGGCTACAAAAACTGTTGATATAATACAAGAAATGATGACTTCTTTGAAAAGAACAATATCACATGGGACATTGTCGGCTCAGTTTGTACTGATGGAGCCCTAGCCATGATGGGAGTTAGGCCAGGCTTTACTGCGCTTGTAAAATAAGACACCATGTGATAACAACTAATTGTGTTTTTCACAACATGTATAAGCTGTAAAAACCCTTCCTGAAAAACTGGAAATAGTTTTCTAGATGATTATTGAGGCTAACACTATTCTGGGCCAGCCTTGAGTAACTTTTCTACTCTGTTCCTGGGCCGAAGGGTGAGTTTCCAATGAAATGAAGATCTGTTCCTGTTCACCAAATTGTTGTGCCATGTATGTGAGCCATGAAAAATCTCTGCAACAAATGATCCACTGGCACGTCATCAGCTCGGAATCGGTTGGCCAACAAATGCGGCGTTGCTGCGTCATCAACCCGGAATAGTGTTAATTTCGTTCATGCATGAGCACTGAATCTCCGTTTGTTCAAAGTTTTTTCGTAAGGAGATGGACCTGAGCATTGAATTCGTTTGCTTCATACTGTGGTAAGATAGCTTTCATGTAGGGTTATTCTTAACCGTGTGTTTGATATCTGCACTAAAGTAGAGCTTTTTTTTTTTTTTCATGACCGGGATTCAAAGGTTTGTGAAAACTTTGTTGATCCAAAATTCATCACCTCTCAGATATATTCAGCTAACTTAACCAAGTCAATAAACAGCTTCAGGGAAAAATCAGTAACCACTATTGAAGCAGGTGAAAAGATGAAAGCTTTGGAGACCAAAATGGATTCGTGGACATTAAGAGTTCATCAAAGTAATTTTGTAAATTTTCCAGACCTGGATAGGGTCATTAGTGAAAAATCAGGAGTGTTACCTGAGATACGTGAAGATATCAGCACACTTGATAATCTTGAAGGATCACTTCACCCTCACTGGCTTCTTTTAAAAAGACATGATTCCTACGGAAAGACGGATATTAAAATCTTTTGCCATTGATATGTCTGAAATGAAGCGAAAGAAAAGCTAATTGATCTTCAAACCTCTGCTTGTCTTTAAGAAGAATTTGTAAGAGTTGGTGTAGACTTTTGAGTGAAACACATATTCACTCCCACTTATTCAGCGTGCCTTCAAAATGCTTGTTCCTTTTGTCACAACATACCTATGGGAATCAGGGATCTCTAGGAGCAGTGAAGACAAAGGCAAGAAACAGCCTGAAAGCCAATGACGACATGAGTAACTGTCATCAACAGCTCCTTAAATTAATAAACTGGTTGACTCAATGAATTAGCAGTGTTCCCAAAAAAGATCTTTCTGGTATTTTTGTTTGATATTGTTCGATATGAGTGGACGGTATATTTTCTTCCTCTATCAAAGTTTAATTTGTGCAAAACCTTACTATTAACGGTGGTTTTCTCTTTCTTTTTTTTTTTTTTCCTCTGCCTTTGTCACCAATGAATTTTGTGTCATTTACCCCCTCAAGCTGAGGGGGTAAATGACAGAAGAAAGGTTAAGAATCGCTGATCTATCTACAGTATATATTCACACACACACACACACACACACACACACACACACACACACACACACACACACACACACACACACACACTATATGCGCTTTTAGTACTATATGCGCTTTTAGTACTACAAAATGACCACATACTTTAGTAAAGCAAATTTGGAAAAGAAAAGGGATAAAGGATGATGATTTCTACCAAAAACTGGTTGAAATGGAGACTCACAATAAACTGGTGGAACGAGTACACAGGTTAGAGACGGCTTTTCAAAAGGAAGAAATAGAAAATTTAGGAAGGGAAATCAATATGAAAGACACAACCATAGATGAGCTAACAGTTGAAGTGGGTACACTTAGGAGGAAAATTAGTGAAATAGCAAGCACAATAGTCAACCATGAGAGTATTATGGAAGAGATCAAAAATGGTACAGAGACAATTAGGCAAGTAAACAGTCTGATAGACCAGAGCAGTGACATTGAGGAGAAGATAACACAGGTGAATGAAGCTGTGCAAAGCAACAAAAATGGTGTGGAAACCACTTATGCTGATATGGCGAAAGTAAAGAAAGACTTGGAAACAAGGGTGGAAGAAAAAAAGCATTAAAAAGGAAGTGAAAAGAATAATCCAAAACAATCCAAAGTTAGTCAGAGATTCAGTAGATATTAACAAATCTATAGTAATCACTGGTATAGAAGAGGAAGAAGTAAAAAACAAGATCTCAAGAGACAAAAAGATGGCAAATGTAATGGGCATATTGAAAGAAGTATAAGAGGAAATCTGTAGTAAAGACATAGAGGAATACAAAAGGTTAGGGAAATACGAGAAAAGCAAGTCAAGACTCCTAAAGGTAACCTTCCAGAGTGTAAACACAGTGGAGGAGATACTAAAAAATGCAAAGAAGCTTATGGAAAAAGAGGAGTTCAAAAATGTATGGATAAAAAGATGTCTAACACAAGAGGAACTGGAATTACTGAAAGAGAAGAGGGAGGAACCAAAAACAAAAAATGGAGGAAGATCAGAGGAGAAGAATACATTTTTTTTTTTTTACAAAGTAATTGGATTGCAGGTACGAAAGTGGTACATAAACAGGAGGGTATAAAAAGGAGGAAGGTAGTAGAACCATGTCATGACAAGTATATAAACAAGATGATTAAGTTGATGTACTCATATGTGGATGGAACGGTATCTAAATTATTAGAGATGAATGATTGTCAGAGAAAATGAACCACATGTAATATGTCAAACTGAGACAAAATTAACACCAGGGATATCGAATGACATCCTAAACTTAGTGGAATATAATATATGGAGAAGAGATATGAACTTAAAAAAAGAAGGAGGAATTATAATATTAACAAAGAAAAATCTAAAAGTCAAAGAAATAGAATTAGATATACCCTCACAAGTAGAACTGATTGCAGTAGAGATAAATACATCTGAAAGGAAAGTAATTGTAGCCAATTTGTACATGCAACCCAGATCAAACGCATGGGAAAGAGACGAATATGAGGACCTGGTGGAGAGTACAATTCAGAGTTTAAGAGCATTACTACATAAAGTGGAAGAGAAATCGGAAAGAATTTTACTAACTGGAGACTTTAATACAAATATAAATTGGAATACTCTAGATTTAATAAGCCAAGAAAGCTGTTGGGACCAAAAGCTCCTGGATCTTCTGCAAGAGTTTTTCCTAACGCAACATGTAAGGGAAAGCACCAGAAAAAGAGAATTCGATGTGCCCTCAATGCTAGATCTCATATTTACTAGGCAAGAAAACGATATTGACAATTTAATATATCACCGTCCATTCGGCAGAAGCGGCCATGCAGTACTAAATTGCAATTTCAGGATTGCATATGACATAGATAACAGCAATGAAAGTTACAAAAAGAGCTTAAACTATAAAAAGGGAAACTATCAAGACTTAAAGAAGTACTATTTATAAATTGCTTGGGAAAAGGAGCTTAGAGGACAAGATTTAAATGCTATATATGAAATAGTCTGTGAACTTTATGTAATAGGAGTATATCCCACAGCACAAAGAAGCAGAAAAGAAAATAAAGAAATGATTCAATACAGAATGTAAAAAATCAAAAGAAAAAAGAGATTTGTTGTGGAATAGATACAGAAGACACAATAGTGAAAGGGCATATAGTAATTACAAACAGGCAATAAACGATTATACAAGAATAAGGAGGTAAGCCCAAAAACAGTTTGAGGAGGATATCATAAATAAAAGTAGTGATCAACCAAAGCTATTTTACAGCTACATCAGAAGCAAAATCAAAGTAAAAGATAAAATACAAATCCATTAAGGACGATGGAATCACCTATACACAAGAAAAGGATATTTGTGAAGCACTAAACAAGAATTTCTAATCAGTTTTTACAGAGGGAAAAAATTTTGAGAGGGATTATGTGGAACATGCATGCCCACACATACAACCAGATATACAAACATCAGAAAAAGAAATACAAGAGGAGCTAAGTAAATTAGACAAAGGAAAAACAAATGGTCCTGATGAAATTTCACGTTGGGTGCTATGAGAATGTGCAAAGGAGTTAAGTAAACCATTATTTTAAATTTTCAAGAAATCCTTGAGTCAAGGTAAACTACCTGATATTTGGAAGAAAGCAAACAATGGTCCCTTATTAAAAAAGGGAATAGACGAAATCCACTTAACTACCGACCAGTATCACTAACCAGTGTTGCAAGCAAGGTATTAGAAAAGCTTATAAGAAAAACTTGTGTAAATCACCTAGAAGAACACAGTATGATAACAAAAAGACAGTTTGGTTTCAGAAAAGGAAAATCGTGTTACTAATCTGTTGAGCTACTATGACAGAGTAACAGACACATTACAGGAAAGAGAAGGATGGGTGGACAGTATCTATTTAGATTTCAAGAAAGCATTTGACACAGTACCACACCAAAGACTTGTATGGAAACTGTACCATCAAGGAGGAATTCGAGGCAATCTGTATTGTTAGATGCAAGATTTTCTAATGAAAAGAAAAATGAGAACAGTACTAAGGGGAAATTACTCATCATGGAAAGAAGAGACTAGTGGAGTACCACAGGGTTCAGTGCTGGCACCAATCATGTTTTTAGTGTATATAAATGATATAAACAGTAACACTGGAAATGAGAGCTATCTAAATATGTTTGCAGATGATGAAAAAATACAAAGGAGAATTACTAACACAAACTCTTGTAAAGAGCTACAAGAAGAATTAAATATACTTCATGAATGGAGTAATACATGGCAAATGGAATTCAATGTGGACAAGTGTCATGTAATCAAGTTTGGTAAAAGTGGAAAAAGACCTGATTGGGATTATTCATTAGGAAATAAAACCCTACACACATCAGAGAGAAGGACCTAATAACAGACTATCTCCGGCTGACCACATCAGTGAGAAGGTATGGAACATGTATACACTGCTTGCCAATATGAGAATAGCGTTTACATACATAAATGAAGACATGCTAAGAAAGATAAAATCATTCATCAGACCAACCCTGGAGTATGCATCAGTAGTCTGGAGTCCTCATCTCCAAAAACACATAGACAAGATTGAAAAAGTTCAAAGGGCCGCTACAAGATGGGTACCAAGCTTAAGGGATCTAATCTACGAAGAAAGACTAAACTGAATCTACCAACACTACAGGAGAGAAGGAAAAGAAGTGACATTATTATGCTATGTAAGTGCATATCAGGGAAGGAGAAAATAGACATAAATGATTACTTAACGTATGGGGAAGCATCAGCAAGAGGACACTGCAAAAAATTGCATAAAAAGAGATGTGATAAAGACGTAAGGAAATTTAGTTTCCCAAATAGAGCAATTGATCAGCGGAATGCACTACCAAATGAAATATTGTGTGCCAAAACAATATACAAATTTAAGGATATGTACGATAAATACGGCTTAAGACACGGGACAGTGCGAGCTTGACTCATTCCTGTAAAGAAAAGATACAATTAGGTAAGAACACACACACACACACACACACACACACACACACACACACACACACACACACACACACACACACACACACCGCTTGCTGGCTCAATGGTAACGTTCTCGTTTGCCATCTGGTAGACGGGAGTTCGAGCCTCGTTCAGGTTGCGAAAAGTTTCACTGACGAAGTGGGTGGTTACTGTCCCCCTTGAACAAGGGGACGGGTGTGTTCGTGTGTGAAGGTCACAGCCTTGCCCTTAGATCTGACCATATGAGCTCTCAGCTCTCTTCCGGGAGGGTAAAAGCTGACGATCACGACCATCAAGTGCTCCTGACCGACCCGGTGAATTACGGTATTTGAATTCACTTACTATCCTTTGTCAAACCAGCATAAAGAAAACAATTTCCTTATAAAGAAATTTCCAAACCCCGTTTCACCTGCAATGCAGTAAGATCAGACCTTAGTATGAACATCTGTTTCACAATGGCCGTGTTAAAGAGCCATAAGCGCTGTATATAACTCCCATTATCTGAGGCAAAATGTCTTAGGTCTTTGCATTTTCTTCAGACAAAACCTGGGCCCGGAGTTAAGATGGTCCAATGTTCAAGGAGGGAGATGTTAGGATATACAGATCTCTCTCTCTCTCTCTCTCTCTCTCTCTCTCTCTCTCTCTCTCTCTCTCTCTCTCTCTCTCTCTCTGCAGCGTGTAATACACCATCTAAATTCATGGACAGCAAAATAATCCTGGAATTTAAACCTGAAGGCGCACCACTCAGAGGAGTCTCTTACAATTTGTTAAACAGCCGCTCTAAACTCTTTTCACTATTGATGCGTCATTTCTACACCTCCCGACACTTTCGCTTTAATACCCTGAATTAGATTACCTAATTTTTTGCTGGACAATAAATGCATTTAAACTGCAGCATCATTCTAAAGATTCAAATGCAAATCTATGTGTATTTTTCATTTACTAAACTACATTCTTACTTGGTCTTCAGGGACATCGATACCCCACAGATTTGGGGCTTGTACTGAAAAGTTATTTACCAAACTAAAGAAAATGGTTCATTTTGTTGGTTTATTATTTATTACTGCTTACTGACGATATTACTTTTCTAATGTAGGATATCGGTTACTGAAAGGGAAAATGGAGCTGCATCTAACTACTATGATTCCAGAAGTATTTTTAAAACTGAATACAATCATTTGGTAGTAGCAGCATTATATGAGAAATACGTAGTCATACTGAACGGGTTAAACAGTCAAAATCAATTTATCTCACCTTACATCTCACATCTTCTGCACCTCTGAACACTTCTGTGTTGGGCTGTTATCAAACTGAGGTTGGAATCGAGCAGTGTCACACTTTAAGAGGTTTTGGAGGTGTTTGATCACCCTTGCCAAATTGCAGTGATATTTAACTCATTTTAGTCATTACACTCCTTTTGTTCGCAGAATATCTTCTGTTCCCCCTGCTTATTATATATATATATATATATATATATATATATATATATATATATATATATATATATATATATTTAGTCTGCTTCCCCCAAGGAAAGGGAGGTAGCCGAGACAGGACGACACACTCCCCATTTACTCATCCATTCAAACACATTCATTCGCTTCTTAGCCCCAAAGGGGAGAACAGACAGATCCTCACTGCACCACACCGCACAATGGTCAACTGCTCAATGCAATCAGTGACATCCGCAGCAGGGCCCGACAGCAGAGCTGGTTTACCCCTGCCACATCATAACAGACCCATCCCCTTACCCACACCTGACCTGACTAGCTGATCAGACCAAATGCGGGAGAATATCCCCTCAGGGCTGCGTCATCATTTATTCTTTCACAATTTCTCTCCATTTATTTCTGTCACGCACAGCCACTCTTCCTTGCTCAACAGACATCCCTCTCGCATGCAGCGCTCTCTTCACACTGTCCATCCATCCTATTCGTGGTCTTCCTCTCAGCCTTACACCTCTCACATCAGATCTAGTTATCTTTTTCACCAATCGCTCATTATCCATTCTCTCCATATGCCCAAACCATCGCAACACCCTCTCCTCAACTCTACCAGCCATCTCCCGAACAACTCCAGTTCTCCTTCGCACTTCATCATTTCGCACTCGATCCATACGCGTCACTCCACACATACTCCTCAGACACCTCATCTCCATTACATTCAAACTTTTCCTTTCTGCTACACCCATATTCCTTGTTTCAGCCCCATATAATCCAGTCGGTACCACAACACCCTCATACAGCCTTCTCTTTACATCCATTCTAAGCGAACGACATCTAAACACTTTTTTTTTGTTTCCTCCCAGCACCTTTCCTACTTCATTTATTCTAAACTTCACTTCTGCACATATTCTTCCATCCACAGCAACATGTGACCCTAGATATTTAAAACACTCTACCTCCTCAAGCAACTCACCATTCAAAACTATATTCATCCCCCTACCATCTACCAACCTCGTGCACTTCATCACTTTACTCTTATTCTCATTTACTTTCAATTTTCTCATTTCACACACCCTTCCAAACTCCTCTACCAACTGTCTCAATCTCTCCTCTGAATCAGCCACCAATGCAGTATCATCTGCAAACAGCAGCTGCTTCAGATTCTACTCTCCACCATCAACATTCACCAGACTCAGACCTCCACCTAAAACTCTTGTATTCACCTCCCTCATGACACCATCCATGTAAATATTAAACAACCAAGGCGACATCACACATCCCTGTCGCAGCCCCACTCTCACGGGAAACCAATCACTCAGCATTTCCCACTCTTACACATGCTCTACTATTTACATAAAAACTTTTCACCCCTTTTAGTAACCTACCATCAAGTCCATATAATCTTAAATCAGTCCACAAAGCCTCCCCATCAATTCTATCATACACTTTCTCTAAATCCACGAATGCCTAAAACACATCCTTGCCTTTCGCTAAATACTTTTCACACACTTGTCTCACAGCAAACACCTGATCCACGCATCCCCTCCCTCTCCTAAAGCCACACTGCTCATCACCAACCACTCCCTCTGTACCCTCTCAAACTTTCACAATTAACACTCTACCATAAACCTTACCTACAACACAACAGACTTATACCCCTGAAGCTAGTACATTCACTCTTATCACCCTTGCCTTTATACAACGGGACCACACAAGCAATTGCCCAGTCAATTGGCACCATACCTTTCACAAAGCACACATTCAACAATCTTACTAACCAGTCAACAATAGTCACTCCACCACCATTCAGGCATTCCACAGCACACCCATCCATACCTGCAGCTTTCCCTGTTTTCATCTCCTTTACTGCCTTCTCCACTTTCTCCTTCGTGATCAAAGAATCATTCAACTCTCCCAACACATTTATTCCTTGCACCACTCTTTCCTCCTCTACATTTAACAATCTTTCAAAATACTCTGCCCATCTCTTCCTTACTGCATCCATCTCAGTTAACATCCTTCCATCCTCTGCTTTTACTCGTTCTTCCTTCCCAGACTCTCCCTTTCGCACCCTTTTCACCTCCTTCCAAAACATTTTCTTATTCTGTTGAAAGTTCTCTGTCAGCCGCCTACCCCTCCTCTCATCTGCTGCCACTTTAGCATCACGCACAGCCCTTCTCGCCCTATTCCTCTTTTCCTTATACCTTTCATATGACAACTCATCCTTCCTCTGCAGCCACACTTCATATGCACGTCTCTTCTCAGCCACAGCCATACTTACTTCCTCGCACCACCATTCACTTCCTTTTCTTACACCACCACCCACACGTCTCACACCACACACCTCATCTGCATGCCCCACCACAGCACTCTTAACTGCCATTCCTCCTCCACACGCCATTTTCCTGATCTTTCACTGCTTTCCACTCATCGTTCAATTTTTCCTGATTATCTTTTTCTCTCTTTTATCCAACTCACTTTCAAAACTTCCCTGCCACACCTAACACTCCTAGCTCTCACCCATCTCTTACCTACTCTTAACTTTCCCTCCACCAGGTAGTGGTCAGACATACCTCCACCCTTTCCTTTCAGAACTCTCACATCCAACAATCTTCCTATTACATTCCTAGACACAACCACATATTCCATCAAACCTCTATCAACAACCCTTCCACCCTCCTGTCTCACACCAGTATATATATAAATATTCTTCTTCTCAAACAGCGTATTTCTAATCACCATCTCTCGCTCAACACACATCGCTATCGTTCGTTCCCCATTTTCATTTCTTCCAGGCACACCATGCATACTAACTACACCTTCAACTGCTACATTTCACACTCTAGCATTCAGATCTCCCATCATCTATATATATATATATATATATATATATATATATATTGTTACGGAACACAGATGATGAACACTTCAAGTGAGAATACTAAAATCACTACTGTCCCGCAAAGTTCCAGGTTCAAAACAAAAGAGTTAGGTAAAATTACAAGTTAAAGTTTAATGCTCAAACTAACAACTAAACATTCAGGACTCATAAGGATAATGTAATGGCAAAACAGGTTACATATATGGTTAACTGCAATAGCCTCTATTAACATGAATTTAGCAAGAGAAAATTTATCTAAGTCAGCCCTGATAGATGAGAAAACCAGATAATACTCAGTTAAAGCAAGATATATTATTACAGATACAGAATATTATTAATAATGGCTGACATCAAAAACTCTACATGAATCACAAAGTCCCCACCAGGCCCACGAATCAACGCCTCAGGCAACACAGTACTAGGAAAATGGTAATAATACTTATACTCAAATTATACAGCAGCTAGATGATTGGAGACTTCCTGAGCACTCACAAAAATAATAATACAATATACAGGGGAGGACAGAGATGTGAACAAAATGAGGAGTAGATCAAAGTGGCAATTAATGCAGAGACTGAGCTCATTATATAGGGGCCGGCAGAGCTTAATTCAACTTGCAAGAAGGACGCGGAAATGAAGGCACAGGGGAGGAAGAGTTGAGAGTCCTGCTCTGAACAACAGAAAGAACGACTTACTCTACTATAAGGGGAGAAGGGGGGAGTGAGGTAGAACACGCAAGCCTGGTCACTATGGAAGCCACGAGGCTAATTGTGATCAAACATGCAGCATACTGTACGTTAGAATTATACAAAGGATGATGAAATCATAGGCTATGTAACACCTCCCCACAAAGAAAAAGAAATTTACAAAGGAAATTTCTTATTACTCTAAAACAATCTGTCTAAAGTCTAGATAAGAAATCTGCAATAACATTTTCTTTCCCCTTGACATGTTGTATGTCTAATGAATACTCCTGAAGAAGTAGACTGCATCTTGTCAATCTCTGATTTTTATCTTTAAACTTACTAAGGAATTTCAGTGGGTTATGATCGGTATAAATGACTATGGGGTCAAAACCAGAACACAAATAAAATGAAAAATGCTGTAAACCCAAAATCAAGGCCAAAAGCTCTTTCTCAATAGTTGAGTAGTTCTTTTGAGGTGGAGTGAACTTCTTACTGTAATAAGATACAGGGTGTTCAATACCCTGATCATCCTCTTGCAGCAAAACAGCCCCAGCTCCTGTATCACTTGCGTCAACAGCCATCTTAAAAGGCTTAGCAAAATTTGGAGTAGCAAGCACTGGCTGACTTAATAGGATAGCTTTAAGTTTACTGAAAGAGGATTCACAGTTATCAGTCCAGACAAATCTAACTCCCTTTTTCAGTAGGTCTGTAAGTGGTGATACAAGAACTGAAAAGTTAAGAACAAATCTCCTGTAATAACCTACAATTCCCAAAAATCTTTGTAGCTCTTTTCTACTTTTAGGTCTGGGAAGATCACTTATAACCTGAACCTTAGCTCCTGGTGGTGCAACATGTCCATCACCAATTACATACCCAAGGTACTGAACTTTAGCTTGACCAAACTCACACTTTGATAAATTAGCTACAAGATTAGCCTGAACCAAACGCTCAAGAAATTTACTGACATGGCATGGGTGATCTTTCCAGTTGTCACTGAAGATTAATACATCATCAATATAAACAACGCACTCTGCCAAACCCTCTGTTACAACATTCATGAGCTTCTGAAATGTGCCTGGTGGATTCTTCATACCATATGGCATTACAGAACATGCAAAAGTCTTCCCTAGTGTTACAAAACATGAGATCTCCCTAGCACGTTCAGTCATAGGTACTTGCCAGTATCCCTTTAACAAATCAAACTTACTTATGTACCTAGCCTTTCCAATCTTGTCTATGCAATCTTCCACGCGAGGGAGAGGGTAAGTGTCTGTTTTGGTTATCTGATTAACACGTCTGTAGTCGATGCAAAGCCGCTGTGACCCACCTGGCTTAGGGACTAGAGTGACAGGAGAACTCCACTCGCTCTGACAGGGCTCAATCAACTTGTGGTCCAACAGGTAGCCAAGCTCCTTCTGGATGAGAGGAACTTTCACTGGGTTCACACGGTAAGGAGGCAGTTTAATTGGCTTTGCGTCTCCAACATCGACATCATGCACTAACACAGTGGTTTTTCCCGGAGTAGCACGGAACACTTGCGGGTGCTCCTGCGGTAATGCCGAAAACTCCTGCCTTTCCTCGGGAGCTAGATGAGAAAGCTTAGTCTGGAGATCATTCATGATATCAGGATTCTTCCCCAAACTATCACTCAGGTTCATGCTGCATGGGAGAACTTCACTTGCAGACTCGGGTGGAACAGCTACAATGCAGAGTGAGTTACTTTCGTCCCGCCTGTGATATAGCTTTTGCATGTTGATTTGACAAAGTTGCTTGTTCTTTCTACGATCTGGTGTGGCGATGACATAGTTGACATCATTGAGTTTCTTCTCCACAAAATAAGGACCACTAAACTTGGCTTGAAGAGGTTGCCCATGCACCGGTAGCAGAATCAAAACCTGATCTCCTGGCTGAAAGTGGCGTAACCTGGACTTCTTATCATACCAAGTCTTCATCTTCTCCTGAGCAGCTCCTAAATTCTCTCTCGCCAGCTGTAAAGCAGTGGACAGCCGTTCTTTGAACTTCATCACATACTCCAGCAGGTTGATGTCATCTTCCTCCGACAGCCAGCATTCCTTGAGTAGCTTAAGGGGTCCTCTTACTTCATGGCCAAACAGTAGTTCAAAGGGTGAGAAGCCCAGTGATTCATTTGGAGATTCTCTTGCGGCAAATACAACGAATGGAAGACCTTTATCCCAGTCTTTCTGATGTTCCAAACAGTATTTCTTGAGCATCAATTTGAGTGTTTGATGATATCTCTCCAACGCTCCTTGGGTCCGGGGATGGTAAGCTGAAGACGTGATCTGGGTGACGCCCAACTCTTTCAGAGACTGCTTGAAAACATTTGACATGAAATTACTTCCCCGGTCTGACTGTACCTCCTTGGGCAGACCAAACTTGGTGAAGAACCCCAGCATTTCCTTAACCACGTTCTTTGCTGAGATATTTCTAAGTGGAATGGCTTCAGGATAATGAGTAGCCATATCAATCAGGATCAACACATAAGAAAATCCTGAAGAAGTCTTAGGAAGAGGGCCCACAATATCCACCAACACACGGGTGAATGGCGTCTCAAAAGGAGGAATGGGAACTACAGGTGCAACCTTTTCGGTCTGATTACACTTCACCACAACTTGACAGTTGTGACAAGACTTACAATACCAGGAAACATCTCTGAAGATACCTGGCCAGTAGAAGTGTTTCAAAATGCGTGCCACAGTCTTCCTCACTCCAAGGTGTCCTGCCAAACTGGAATCATGAGCCACTCTAATGATATCCTGCCTACAAACACGAGGGATGACAACTTGATGTACAACCTCCCATTCACAGTCGGCTGATGCTGTTGGGGGTCTCCACTTCCTCATAAATACTCCTGACTTTATAATTATAATAACAAGTAGAAGCACCAGCTGACTCTTCCTCATTGCAAGCAGAGTTAGCTAGACCTTTCAACTCAGGGTCAGCAACCTGCAACTCAACCAACTCTTCTATCTATCTATCTATCTATGTATAGCCCGACGCCCTAATCCCGCAAAGGGTGGCCGCAAACAAAACGCCTCCAAGTCTCTCTGTCACCCACCATTTGACTACCCTCCCCCCAACGCACCCCCCCCTCTCCCTCATATACCTCTCAACTCCATCCCTCCACCTCATGCTCGGTCTACCCCTCCCTCTCCCTCCCTCCACCTCACCTACATACACCCTCTTAGTCTTTCTTTCTCCATTTTCTCCATATGTCCAAACCACCTCAGTGTATTTCTCCTAATCTTCTCAACCACATCCACATCTACCCCACAGCATTCCTTCACTTCTTCATTCGTCAGCCTGTCCCTCCACGTCACTCCACATGCTCCTCTCAAGTAACTCATTTCCACTGCTCTCTATTGACTTGTTCCCCTCTTGCAAGATCCACGCCTCGCTTCCATACTTCAGGGTAGGGATCACAATACCATCATGCAGTGACTTCTTAACTTCCATACTCACCTCCCTATTTCTCATCACTGCTTTCAGTGTACCAACAACCTTCCTTCCCTGCTGTACCCTCTCACGTACTTCATCCCCCAAAGTTCCATCCTTACTCATCACACTACCCAAGTACTTGAATGCATTCACATTCTCCATATCCTCACCATCCAACCTCACTGCACACTCTGTGACTTCATTCCTCTCAAACACCATAACTTTACTTTTGTTCACATTAACTTTCAGCTTCCTCCTCCTACACACTGTCCCAAATTCATTCACCAAACCTTGCAACTCCCATTCATCTTCACTCAACAATACTGTATCATCAGCAAACAACAACACCGGAAGCTTCCAAATCTCACCCTCATTCATTAGGGCCAGCCCCACATCCACTGCCTTACCTTGCACCTCCTTTACAACCCCATCCATATATATATTAAACAGCCATGGAGACATCACACACCCCTGTTTTGTCCCACATTGAGTTCAAAGAACCCACTCAGCTCACCGTCCACTCGCACCGTAGCCCTAGCTCCCTCATACATACTCTTCACAGCACTCAACAATTTCCCCTCCACTCCATATATTCTTAATACCTTCCACATACCTTGCCTATCTATTCTGTCATAAGCTTTCTCCAAGTCCATGAAGGCAGCATACACTTTCCTTCCCTTCTCTAGATACTTCTCCACTGAACATCTTAGAACAAATATCTGATCTACACACGTTTTTCCCTTCCTAAATCCCCCTTGTTCTTCTCCAACTAGCTCCTCTGTAATATGCCTAACCCTATCAATGAGTATTCTACCATATATTTTACCAGTCACACTAAGAAGGCAAATACCCCTATGGTTACCACATACTTCTCTTTCCCCTTTTCCTTTGTACAGAGGAACAATTATACCTGATTTCCAGTCCTCTGGAACCCTTCCCTCTTCCCAAGCCAATCTACACAACTTCCATATCCACTCCACAACAATCTCACCCCCATACTTCAGCATTTCACCACACACTTCATCAATTCCTGGGGCCTTTCTCAGCTTAATCTTCTTCATCGCTTCCACTACTTCCGCCCTACTGATCTCTTCCTCCTCTCATCTCTTCTTCTCCCAGCCATTCCCCAACCACTTATACTCACACTGCTCTCTCTCTACATTCGACAAATCCTCAAAGTGCTCCTTCCATCTCCTTAATTTCTCTCTCTTCTCCACCAACAATCTATTATTCCTATCTTTCACTCCCCTACTATTTCCCCTTTCACACTGCCTTACTTTCTTTACCTCCTTCCAAAACAATTTCTTACTCTCCCTCCATTTCACACTCAGATTCCTCCCAAACTCTTCATCCACTTTCTTCTTACTCTCCTTCACCAGTCTCTTAACCTCCCTTCTCCTGCTCACATATACCTCTCTCTTCTCTCATCTTCTCCTCTACCTCTACTCGCCAACCATTCACCATATGCCTTCTTTTGTTCCACAGCTCGTTTCACCTCATCATTCCACCATGCTGTCCCTTGTACACCCTTGCATCTCCTCACTCCACAAACCACCTCACACGCTGCGCCTATCTCTTCCGTGAATATCTTACATACGTCTTCCACCCCTTCCATCTGCTCTAGCTCATACCTTCCCAATCTTTCTTCCACTATGCTCTTATACTCTGTCATTTTCTCACTATCTTGCAATTTCTCCACTCTTCTCACAGGAGCTGCTTCCTCCTGTCTTCCCCTTAGTCTCCTCAACCACTTCTTTGCAGCTCTACCTTGGCCATCACTAGTGATGGTCCGAGACTCCATTCCCCCACCCTCTCCACACTCTTGCATCCAACACTTGTCTTCTCATTCGCTCATCCACACACACGTAGACTATCATTGCCTTTCGTTCAACAAGTTCACCATCCATCCTCCTCATTACTCTCCATGTATACCGGTGGATCATCTTATGACGAAAGTAGGTGTTAGCTATTGCCAACCCCTTACAAGCACAGATGTCCACCAAAGCACTACCATTCCCATCTACTTCAGCTGGCACACCCCACTGACCAACCACTCCATCCACTTGTACATTCCCAACTTTGCCATTCATGTCTCCAATCAACAGCACTCTCTCGTTCCTCTCAAACTTGTCCATACATGCTTCTACTCTCGCCCAAAACTCATCTTTCACTCTTGCCACTCGATCCTCTGTCGGAGCATACACACATACAATCGCCCATGCTTGTATACCTACTTTCATCCTCACCCATACAATCCTTGCACCCACTGTTCCATACTCTCTTATATTCTCCTTCCACTTCTTGCTTATCATCAGACATACTCCCTCTCTTGCCCTCTCGAATGAGCAGTGTGTCACTGACTCCCGCACATATACCTACACCATATTCCCATTCTCTCACCCGTTCACCTTGCCATTTAGTTTCAGTCAATCCACATATATCCATTTTTGCATCCTCAAGCACCTGAACAATCTCTAACTTCATCATTCACTCCTCTCACATTCCATGATCCCACCCTAAGAATGTCCTTTGTCCATTCCTTAGTCGTCAACGTATGGTCCGTCCGGGTCCGAGGCGCTTTATTTGCTTTTTTAGTTAGTTCTTTTTATGGGGTGGGGCACTAACCCACCACCAACCCTTTTAGTCGCCTCGTACGACAAGCAGGGATACTGGGGGAGTATTCTTGAAACCCCCCTACCCCCAGGAGGGAAGGTCTTCGTCTATAGGGTCGAACTGGAGACACCTTTGTTAGAGTCTCATGTCGCTCCACCTTACTACCTCATCTGGTGAGTGGTCCAAATTAGCAAGAAAAGTGTCAGCTAGGATAACATCATCATCATTATCCTCTAAGTCACCAGTAACTTTAGACTTAGCCCTAGTGACACCACATGCAGTGAACACATCAGGGACATCACAATCCTGGGCCGCACCCACTGGCTCACTAGACAGCTGAGGAGCTGCACACACTTGATTTCCACCAATATCATTTCCAAGTAAGAAAGTTACACCTGACATTGGGAGTGTCTCAACCAACCCAACCATAACGGAACCATTAACAAAACCAGACTCTAAATTCACTCTGCACAGAGGGACAGAGAAGTAATTATTCCCTACACCTTGTAAGATTACAGTTTCATCAGAGGAATTAACATTAGAGCCTAGAACACTGGTCGGCATAAGGGATTGGCAAGCACCTGTATCACGAATTATTTTAACTGATTTCCTGATATTACTGTCCAGAGGACTGACAAAACCATCAGACAGGAAATTAGCACATGAACTCATGAGAATTTAATTTACCCCTCAAAGCAGGTTCAGTTAACTCGGTTAAAAAATTCTGGGAACTCTAAAGGGTGGACACTAGACCAATTGACTGAATATTTAAAGACTCCTTTTTGTTCACATCACGCTCTCTCCTGAAACATTTCTCCGTAGTATGACCAAGCTTACTACAATAAGTACATTTACTTTTCTGAAATCTAGAGGTGAAGCAGGTATTTACTTCCTGAGAAACATCTTTATTCTCTTTCCTGTTACCTGTGCTCTGAGTAGAGGCAACATACTAACTCTCAGCTTTCCTTTTTTCTTTAGAATATCTGTTGTGAGTGAGAACATATTCATCAGCTAAAACTGCAGCATCAGACAAATTATCTATTCTTTTCTCATCAAGATATAGGCTTACATCTTTATTAATACACCTTTTGAAGTCCTCCAGCAAAATCATCTGCTTAAATTTACCAAAATCAGAATCCACATTTGAATTTAACCACTGCTCTAACACATCTTCTTTGATTTTTGCAAACAACATGGGATTGCTTATCTTCCTTATAAGTTGTCCTAAATTTTACTCTATAGGCTTCAGGAACCAGCTCATAGGCCTTAAGAATCAAGCTCTTAACTACATCATAATTATCAGATTGATCCTGAGGCAAAGATGCATAAGTTACTTCAGCTTTACCGGTGAGAACAGTCTGAAGGAGTACTGGCCAATACTTTTTGGGCCAATTAAAATCTGTAGCTACCCTCTCAAACAACTGAAACTACTTTGTTAAATCAGATTCATTAAAAGGAGGGACAAGTTTAACATTTTTAGCCACATCAAAATCATCAGAGCCAAATGATCCAGTTCCACCTTGTTTCATGCGATACTCATGGTCTGCCTGAATCCTAGCAAGTTCAACTTGTGCCTGAAACTCAGCGTCCTTAGCACGAGCCTCCTGCAGAGCTAGCTGTAACTTAGCTATTTCAATCTGCGTTTGCTCATCTGGAGGAGTTACATTAAACAAGCTTTCATTAATCATGTCAACAATTTGATCTTTAGAATGATGAGAGCGAACAGCAATTCCCAATTCTTGAGCAACAAGCTTAAGTTCATTCTTTGTTCTGTTTTCTACATCACACACTGTTTGCACATTTGACAAAAAATCTTTGGCTTCATCAAGAGTAGTAATAGAAGACATCATGAATAAATCAGTCACAAAATCTCAAGCAATATCCTTATGATAATATCCTGAATATCCTGATAAGAGGTCGCCAAATTTATGTTACGGAACAGAGATAATGAACACTTTAAGTGAGAATACTAAAAATCACTACTGTCCCGCAATGTTCCAGGTTCAAAACAAAAGAATTGGGTAAAATTACAAGTTAAGGTTTAATGTTCAAACTTACAACTAAACATTCAGGACTCATAAGGATAATGTAATGGCAAGAAACAGGTTAAATATATGGTTAACTGATATAGCCTCTATTAACACGAAATTAGCAAGTGTAAATTTATCTAAGTCAGCCCTGATAAAATAAGAAAACCGGATAATGCTCAGTGAATGTAAGATATATTATTACAGATACAAAACATTATTAACAATAGCTGACATCAAAAACTCCACATGAATCACAAAAACCTCACCTGGCCTAGGAATCAACGCCTTATGCTATACATAGTACATGATAAAAAATGTAACATACTCAAATTACACAGCAGCTAGATGGTTGGAGACTTCCAGAGCACTCACAAAAATAACAACTGTACAGGGGAGGACAGAGATGTGAACAAAATGAGGAGTAAATCTGAGTGGCAATTAATGCAGAGACTGAGCTCATTATATAGGGGCCGGCAGAGCTTGATACAACTTGTAAGAAGGACGCGCAAATGAAGCCATAGGTGACAAAGAGTTGACACTCCTGCTCTGAACAACAGAAAGAACGACTTACTCTACTATAAGGCAGGAGGGGGGAAGTGAGGTAGAACACGCACTATGGAAGCCACGAGGCGAATCGTGATCAAACATGCAGCATACTGTACGTTAGAATTATACAAAGCATGATGAAATCATAGGCTATGTAACACCTCCCCACAAAGAAAAAAGAAATTTACAAAGGAAATTTCTTATTACTCTAAAACAATCTGTCTAAAGTCTACATAAGCAATCTGCAATAACATTTTCTTTCCCCTTGACATGTTGTATGTCTAATGAATACTCCTGAAGAAGTAGACTCCATCTTGTCAATCTCTGATTTTTATCTTTAAACTTACTAAGGAATTTCAGTTCGTTACGATCGGTATAAATGACTATGGGGTCAAAACAAGAACACAAATAAAATGAAAAATGCTGTAAACCCAAAATCAAGGCCAAAAGCTCTTTCTCAATAGTTGAGTAGTTCTTTTGAGGTGGAGTAAACTTCATACTGTAATAATATACAGGGTGTTCAATACCCTGATCATCCTCTTGCAGCAAAACAGCCCCAGCTCCTGTATCACTTGCGTCAACAGCCATCTTAAAAGCCTTAACAAAATTTGGAGTAGCGAGTACTTTGATAAATTAGCTACAAGATTAGCCTAAACCAAACGCTCAAGAAATCTACTGACATGGCATAGGTGATCTTTCCAGTTGTCACTGAAGATTAATACATGATCAATATAAACAACACACCCTGCCAAACCCTCTGTTACAACATTTATGAGCTTCTGAAAAGTGGCTGATGCATTCTTCATACCATATGGCATTACAGAACATGCAAAAGTCTTCCCTAGTGTTAGAAAACATGAGATCTCCCTAGCACGTTCAGTCATAGGTACTTACCAGTATCCCTCTAACAAATCAAACTTACTTATGTACCTAGCCTTTCCGATCTTGTCTATGCAATCTTCCACGCGAGGGAGAGGGTAAGTGTCTGTTTTGGTTATCTGATTAACACGTCTGTAGTCGATGCAAAGCCGCTGTGACCCACCTGGCTTAGGGACTAGAGTGACAGGAGAACTCCACTCGCTCTGACAGGGCTCAATAATCTTGTAGTCCAACAGGTAGCCAAGCTCCTTCTGGATGAGATGAACTTTCACTGGGTTCACACGGTAAGGAGGCAGTTTAATTGGCTTTGCGTCTCCAACATCGACATCATGCATCAACACAGTGGTTCTTCCTGGAGTGGCACGGAACACTTGCGGGTACTCCTGCAGTAATGCCGAAAACTCCTGCCTTTCCTCGGGAGCTAGATGAGAAAGCTTAGTCTGGAGATCATTCATGATATCAGGATTCTTCCCCAAACTATCACTCAGACTCATGCTGCATGGGAGCACTTCACTTGCAGACTCGGGTGGAACAGCTACAGAGCAGACTGGGTTATTTTCGTCCCGCCTGTGATATAACTTTAGCATGTTGATGTGACAAAGTTGTTTGTTCTTTCTGCGATCTGGTGTGGCGATGACATAGGTGACATCACTGAGTTTCTTCTCCACGAAATAAGGACCACTAAACTTGGCTTGAAGAGGTTGCCCATGCATCGTTAGCAGAATCAAAATCCTGATCTCCTGACTGAAAGTGGCGTAACCTGGACTTCTTATCATACCAAGTCTTCATCTTTTCCTGAGCAGCTCCTAAATTCTCTCTCACCAGCTGTAAAGCAGTGGACAGCCGTTCTTTGAACTTCATCACATACTCCAGCAGGTTGACGTCATCTTCCTCCGACAGCCAGCATTCCTTGAGTAACTTAAGGGGTCCTCTTACTTCATGGCCAAACAGTAGTTCAAAAGGTGAGAAGCCCAGTGATTCATTTGGAGATTCTCTTGCGGCAAATACAACGAATGGAAGACCTTTATCCCAGTCTTTCTGATGTTCCAAACAGTATTTCTTGAGCATCGATTTGAGTGTTTGATGATATCTCTCCAACGCTCCTTGGGTCTGGGGATGGTAAGCTGAAGACGTGATTTGGGTGATGCCCAACTCTTTCAGAGACTGCTTGAAAACATTCGACATGAAATTACTTCCCCGGTCTGACTGTACCTCCTTGGGCAGACCAAACTTGGTGAAGAACCCTAGCATTTCCTTAACCACGTTCTTTGCTGAGATATTTCTAAGTGGAATGGCTTCAGGATAACAAGTAGCCATATCATTGAGGGTCAACACATAAGAAAATCCTGAAGAAGTCTTAGGAAGAGGGCCCACAATATCCACCAACACACGGGTGAAAGGCGCCTCAAAAGGAGGAATGGGAACTAGAGGTGCAACCTTTTCGGTCTGATTACACTTCACCACAACTTGACAGGTGTGACAAGACTTACAATACCAGGAAACATCTCTGAAGATACCTGGCCAGTAGAAGTGTTTCAATATGCGTGCCACAGTCTTCCTCACTCCAAGGTGTCCTGCCAAACTGAAATCATGAGCCACTCTAATGATATCCTGCCTACAAACACGAGGGATGACAACTTGATGTACAACCTCCAATTCACAGTCGGCTGATGCTGTTGGGGGTCTCCACTTCCTTATAAGTACTCCTGACTTTATAAAATAACAAGTAGAAGCACCAGCTGACTCTTCCTCACTTCAAGCAGAGTTAGCTAGACCTTTCAACTCAGGGTCAGCAACCTGCAACTCAACCAACTCTTGACGAGACAAATTATCAACACTACGGGGTACTGCCTCATCTGGTGAGTGGTCCAAATTAGCAAGAAAAGTGTCAGCTAGGATAACATCATCATCATCATTATCATCTAAGTCACCAGTAACTTTAGACTTAGCCCTAGTGACACCACATGCAGGGAACACATCAGGGACATCACAATCCTGGGTCGCAGTCACTGGTTCACTAGACAACTGAGTAGCTGGACACACTTGACTTCCACCAATATCATTTCCAAGTAAGAAAGTTACACCTGACATTGGGAGTGTCTCAACCAACCCAACCATAACGGAACCATTAACAAAACCAGACTCTAAATTCACTCTGCACAGAGGGACAGAGAAGTAATTATTCCCTACACCTTGTAAGATTACAGTTTCATCAGAGTAATTAATTTTAGAGCCTAGAACACTGGTCAGCATAAGGGATTGGCAAGCACCTGTATTACGATATATTTTAACTGATTTCCTGTCATTACTGTCCAGAGGACTGACAAAACCATCAGACAGGAAATTAGCACATGAACTCGAGAGTGTCACCCACGTTACTGCTCAAAAGAGGAGCTTCATGAGAATTTAATTTACCCCTCAAAGCAAGTTCAGTTAACTCAGTTAAAGAATTCTGGAAACTCTCAAGGGTGGACAATAGACCAATTGACTGAATATTTAAAGACTCCTTTTTGTTCACATCACGCTGTCTCCTGAAACATTTCTCCGTAGTATGACCAAGCTTACTACAATAAGTACATTTACTTTTCTGAAATCTAGAGGTGAAGCTGGTATTTACTTCCTGAGAAACATCATCTTTATTCTCTTTCCTGTTACCTGTGCTCTGAGTAGAGGCAACGTACTAACTCTCAGCTTTCCTTTTTTCTCTAGAATATCTCTTGTGAGTGAGAACATATTCACCAGCTGAAACTGCAGCATCAGACAAATTATCTATTCTTTTCTCATCAAGATATAGGCTTATATCTTTATTAATACACCTTTTGAAGTCCTCCAGCAAAATCAACTGCTTAAATTTACCAAAATCAGAATCCACATTCTTAGAATTTAACCACTGCTCTAACAGATCTTCTTTGATTTTTGCATACCCAACATGGGATTGCTTATTTTGCTTATAAGTTGTCCTAAATTTTACTCTATAGGCTTCAGGAACAAGCTCATAGGCCTTAAGAATCAAGCTCTTAACTACATCATAATTATCAGATTGATCCTGAGGCAAAGATGCATAAGTTACTTCAGCTTTACCGGTGAGAACAGTTTGAAGGAGTACTGGCCAATACCTTTTGGGCCAATTAAAACCTGTAGCTACCCTCTCAAACAACTGAAAATACTTCGTTAAATCAGATTCATTAAAAGGAGGGACAAGTTTGACATTTATAGCCACATCAAAATCATCAGAGCTAAATGATCCAGTTCCACCTTGTTTCATGCGATACTCATGGTCTGCCTGAATCCTAGCTAGTTCAATTTGTGCCTGAGCCTGTGCCTGTGCCTCCTGAATACGAGCCTGACACTCAGCCTCCTTAGCCTCAGGCTCCTTAGCACGAGCCTGAAAGTCAGCCTCCTTAGCACAAGCCTCCTGCAGGGCTAGCTGTAACTTAGCTAATTCAGTCTGCGTTTGCTCATTTTGAGGAGTTACATTAAACAAGCTTTTATTAATCATGTCAACAATTTGATCTTTAGAATGATGAGAGCGAACAGCAATTCCCAATTGTTGAGCAACAAGCTTAAGCTCATTCTTTGTTCTGTTTACTACATCACACACTGTTTGCACATTTGAGAAAAGATCTTTAGCTTCATCAAGAGTAGTAATAGTAGACATCATGAATAAATCACAGTCACAAAATCTCAAGCAATATCCTTATGATAATATCCTGAATATCCTGATAAGAGGTCGCCAAATTTATGGTACGTAACAGAGAGAGATAATGAACACTTTAAGTGAGAATACTAAAAATCACTATTGTCCCGTAAAGTTCCAAGTTCAAAACAAAAAAGGTAAAATTACAAGTTCGTTTAATTCTCAAACTAACAACTAAACATTCAGGACTCATAAGGATAATGTAATGGCAAAAACAGGTTAAATATATGGTTAACTGCAATAGCCTCTATTAACACGAAATTAGCAAGAGTAAATGTATCAATGTCAGCCCTGATGAAATGAGATAACCGGATAATGCTCAGTTAATGCAAGATATATTATTACAGATACAAAATATTATTAATAATGGCTGACACCTAAAACACATGAATCACAAAAACCTCACTAGGCCCACGAATTAACACCTTACGCTACACAGCACAAGAAGAAATGTAATAACACTTACACTCAAATTACAGAGCTGCTAGATGGTTCGAGACTTCCTGAGCACTCACAAAAATAATAACAATTGTACAGGGGAGGACAGAGATGTGAACAAAATGAGGAATAGATCTAAGTGGCAATTAATGCAGAGACTGAGCTCATTATATAGGGGCCGGCAGAGCTTGATACAACTTGTAAGGACGCGCAAATGAAGCCATATGGGACAAAGAGTTGACACTCCTGCTCTGAACAACAGAAAGAACGACTTACTCTACTATAAGGGAGGAGGGGGGGAGTGAGGTAGAACACGCACTATGGAAGCCACGAGGCGAATCGTGATCAAACATGCAGCATACTGTACGTTAGAATTATACAAAGGATGATGAAATCATAGGCTATGTAACAATAGGTAAGCGTCTGTTAAGGGAGAAAGGGGACCATAAGCTAGAAAGGAGGAATGAGGAAGAAGTGCAGGGGTTAAGCAGGGGTGTGGTGGAGCGGGGGGGGGGGGAATGTGAGTCAGAAAGCTAAGAAGCAGTGAGGGAAGGAAAACAGAGAAGGTTAGGCAAAAGAGGAGGCAGGAGAAGACAGAAATGAGACAGGGATGGGCAGATAAGGCAGAACCTGGGTACAGTATGTAAGTCAAAGGTGGCGTGGTGAAACAGGAATAAGGCAAGGCTGAGGAGGAGAGGAAAGAGGGGTGAAACAAAGATAGACATGAATGGATTAGCTAGGCAAAAGGTTAAGAAGAATTTGGCAGAGGTAAAACTGGAGAAATATGGCAGTGACTTAGACCTTTTTTTTTTCATATGCAAACAGGAAGGAACCAAAGGCCATGAGCCTGCATATTGTTCCCTCGTAGAAAAAAAAAAAACACAAGATAACAGAGAGCCAATTTCAAGATCTGTCCATTTCGAGATGCCTGGACGCACTGCGTTTGAAATACTGGAGATCATAGGCAATAGGAAATACAGAGGGAGACAGTTCCAGAGTTGACCTGTTGCATACTTGGACTGGGAGTGACGGTTCACTCTTGCATTACAGAGTTGGACAGAAAAGGGATGAGAATATGTGCTTGACGAATGCTACGCGCCAGCCGTGGTGATGGAAGGATGCAAGCAGACAATTCGCACAAGCAGCGACCATTGAAGTAGAGAGAGAAAAGAGATGAGGATGTAACAGTGCGGTGAGGAGACAGAAGTTGAAGGGAGCCAGTAAAAGGAGAAGAGTTAATGAGACGAAAAGCCTTTGACTCCACCTTGTTGAGAAGAGCTGTACGTGTGGACCTCCCTACACATGAGAGTTGTACTCTACACAACAGTTCAGGGGTAAAGAAAGCATGGAGTCGGTTTAGCACGCCCAGTCTCTTGGAAGGAGATTGTACAATAGAGGTAATATGTGCTTTCCACGATTAATTCCGAGAGAAAGAAACTCCAAATAGGTTTAAAGATGATGCAGGACTGAGCTGGATATTGTTAAAACTTAGAGGGTACTCCCGTGGAAGATTTTGTCGGGTTGATAGATTTATATAAGAACTGAGTTTTTGATGCATTAAGAATAATATTATTTTCGCCCCAATCAGGGATATGAGCCAAGTCAGACATTAGGTGAACCATAGCCTCATCCCTTTATTGTTGAAATAGCTGCTGAGATGGACGCAGAGGGAAGCAAATGGAAAGGTGAAGGGTGGAGTCATCAGGGTATGAGTTGATAGGGTCATTAATGAATTTAAGGAAGAGAGATGGCAATGGGACATAGCCCTGAGGAACACCACTATTGATAGCTCTAGGAGAAGAACGGTAGCTGTCTACAACAGTGACTATAGAACGACCAGAGAAAAAAGCTAGAGATGAAGGTACAGATACAAAGATAGAAACCGTAAGAGGGCAGTTTGGAAGTTAAAGATTTATGCCAGACTCGATCGAAAGCCTCTGAGATGTCAAGTGCAATGGCATAGAGTTAGCCAAAGTCCCGAAAGAGGATGTCCAGGAGTCTGAAAGGTAGCTGAGATGATCACCAGTGGACCTGGCGGAACCCATACTGACGATCATAAAGACGATTGTGATAGGAAAGATGCTTTAAATTTTTTTTGTTAACAATAGACTCGAAAACTTTTGAAACACAGGGTGTTAGAGCAACTGGGCGATAATTAGAGGGATGGCCTCCCTTCTTTGGGATAGGCTGAATGAGAACACACTTATGGCAAGTAGGGAAGGGGCAAGTTGATAGACAAAGGCGAAAGAGTTTACCTAGGCAAGGTGTAAAGGTTCTGAGAGCAACAGGAGGGATCCCATCAGGCCCATATGCCTCGTTAATTTTGAGGCCAATGATGGCAGGAAATACATCAGCTAAAGACATTTTAATGCCAGCCATGAGGAAGTCATAGGGGGGAAGTCATGGAATCGTCTAAGGTGGAATTGGAGGAGAAAGTCTGAGCAATGAGTTCTGCTTTATTAGTAGAGGAAATAGATACGAAGCCCTCAGTGCGCAGAAGAGGAGGGAAGGATGATGAGGCAAAGTTGTTAGAAAGGCTTTTGGCGAAATGCCTTGGGGAAAGGGAAGAATTCGAGTTGGAGACTCCAAAGCTTTTAGTAAAAATAAAATCATTTTTAAGAGTGAAAAACAGATTTCGGGCAGAAGTATAAAAGATAAGATTCACGAGTGGGTTGGCTCCGGTACCTTTTATAGGCCTTCTCCATGCTGTGGACAGCAGTAAAAGGAGCGTGATTAATTTTTTTTTTTTTTTTGCATTAGTCAAAGGATATGGGAAAGGTATGTATGCTTCCATGCCCGAGAGAATAACTTCCGTAATGTGCAAGGCACACTCAGAGGGCTTTCGGCCATGGAAGCAATAATCACTCCGGGGAAAATCAAAGAAGTACCACCTGAGGGCCTCTGAATCAGCAGCTCCAAAGTACCACAACAGATGCTTCCTTGGAGGGTCCACAGGCCCTACTGGAATGATAGGACAGATTAGGGTGATAAGGTTGTGATCGGAGGAGCTCAGTGGAGAGGAAAGAATAACTGTATAAGCAGAAGGATTAGTTGTAAGGAAGAAGTCAGTTATGTTGGTACTCTCTCCAAGGCGGTCATAGTCAGTAGAATTAGGGGATAAGTAAACAACACAGATACATTTACTCAGAGAATGACAGGACAGCCGAAGCCAGAGGGTAGAGAATTCAGAAGATTCAAGTTTAGAACACGACAGCAAAAAATGTATTTGCTTACATATACACAACAACCATCTTTGGCTTTGAAATGAATGTAGAGAAAGAAATTAAGAGGATGGAGAACTATCAGTTGCCTCAGACAGCTGAGTCTAGTTAGGAAGAGAAGATGACGTTTACAGGAGGAGAGGTGGTCCTCAATAGAGCGAAAGTTAGAGGAAAGGCTGCAAACATTGCAGAAATGAAGAACTGAGTCAGACAGTGGTTCCAGGCATCTTGCTGGGTCGTCACCGGGAGAGGGGCGAATGGTGGGGGCATTTATAGTCCCTCCCCCCCCCCTTGGGACTCCGAGGCTTGGTTAGCAGATATCATGTTTGAAGGGGAAAATTTTTAATGGGAGGTGAGGTGCGTAATAAGCATGTAGTGGGGGTAGAGAGTTAGAGGAACTTGTGCTCCTCGAAGGAGGAGTTTATAATACTGTATATATATATATATATATTATATATATATATATATTTATATATAATATATATATATATATATATATATATATATATATATATATATATATATATATATATATATATATATATTACGGATTAGGGTTCAAACCCGTAACATTAAATAATAATGAACAACTCCCATCAAAAGGCAACAAAACTAGAATTACTACATTACTACAAGAATGGAAGTTACCAAAAATAATATACTGGAGGGTTAAAATTATCCTTCAGTGAAACCCTAAAACTATACAACAGCCAGGAAGATCTTCATCACGTCATTGAATGCAGTCAAATTAATAGCTTAGGCTTTCATAAATTCAAAGAAAATATAAAGTCAGATATTATTTACATATAAATTACATTTTATACATTTACACCCTTACTCATACAAGATAACAGATTATACTTATCAAACAGAGAGAGTTACACAAGGCACCACAAATACAAGGTAGGCAGACCCATGATGACAGGCAGGTCAGGTCAAGTCAGAGCTCGGAGGTGAACTGAACTCAAGTGTATAATTTGCCGTCATCACCTTGGTCATTGAGCATATCATACAGTGCCAAATCTACAACTACTCATGAATAACAAATAAGTTAAAGAAATAGTTTATAGTACTTCATTATGTTTGAATGAAGACCAACAATAAGAAAATTATAATCCCAATATATCTATTCCTACGTCTGCCAGCACTACTGGATGAACAGGCATACGAGAGCACAGGAGGGGGGGGGGGTGATTCGAAACTACTGGCGCCAAGACAGCCGGCTTTTACTGCCTGGAGAAAAGGTGTCTGGAATTCCACATTCCTGGGCAGAAACACTGTTCATCCAGTAGTTAAAATAAATGTAATACATAACACCTCCCCCATCAAGAGATTTATAAGAAACGTTATAAATCAATTTAAGTCCTAGATAACATGTCAGCAATTACATTATTCTTCCCTTTGATATGAAAAATGTTCAGTTTATATGGTTGCAATGCCAGAGTCCATCTCATGAGACGTTGGTTAGAGTTTTTCATTTTATGCAGAAATATAAGGGGGTTATGATCAGTGAACACATCAATAGGAAAAGTAGAACCATTCAAGTACACACTGAACCTTTCAATAGCAAACAACATGGCATAGCATTCTTTCTCTATCGTACTGTAATGCTTTTGGTAAGTTTTGAACTTAGTGGATGCATAACAAACAGGATGTAGCACATTATCATCACTATACTGTAATAACACTGCCCCTGCTCCCACATCACTAGCGTCTATTTGCATGATGAATGGCTTATTGAATTGCGGAGATCTCAATATGGGTGCGTTGGTGAGAAGAGCTTTGATTTTAATAAAAGAGTCTTGGCACTCTTGGGTCCACACAAATTTTGTCTTGGGACTGACAAGGTCGGTTAAAGGAGCCGAGAGATCAGCAAAATTGGGCACAAACCGCCTATAGTACCCAGCCATGCCTAGGAAGCGCATCAATGCCTTTCGATCATGAGGCACAGACAGTGATGTAATGGCCTCCACTTTTGCGGTTACTGGGCTCACTTCACCTTGCCCAACAACATGACCCAGGAATATCACCTTGGCGTGCCCAAACTCGCTCTTGGCCAAGTTTATTGTTAGCCGTGCGTCAGCCAAGTTGTAGAAAAGGGCGCGCAGTTGAAGACGATGATCATCCCAGGATTTGCTGTATACAATCAGATCGTCCAAGTAAGATTGCACTCCGACTAGTCCCTCGGTTACCCTATGAATCAGTCGTTGGAAGGTCGCTGGGGCGTTGATCATACCAAAAGGCATGACAGTGTATTGGTATAAACCGTCAGGGGTAACAAATGCAGAGATCCGTTTGGCTCGCTCAGTCAGCCGCACCTGGTAGTATCCACGCAATAAGTCAATCTTTGTGATGAATTTTGCTTCTCCCAGTTGGTCGATCAGGTCATCTATTCGAGGGAGAGGATAACAGTCCTGACAGGTCAGTTGGTTCACCTGGCGATAGTCAGTACACATGCGAAACGATCCATCCGGCTTGTCCACCAACAGGCATGGCGAAGCCCACTCACTGTCACTCATCTCCACCAGGCCATGGTCCATCAAGAACTGTACCTCTTTCCTCAGGGCCTCCCGCTTCCATGGACTGGCACGGTAAGGATGCTGCTTTATTGGCCGAGCACCCTCGACCAACACTACGTCATGCTCAACCAGGGGGCACTGGTGAGGGACATCACCAAACAGCTGCGGAAACTCAGTTAACAGGCGTTCCAAGTCACCACTGTGGTCAGGCGGCAAATGCTGGAATTTCAGATGAGGGTTAGCCAAGAAATCAGAGTTTTGTAATTTAGGGTCCGAAACCAACGAAATATCGTCCTGTTCATCTGCATTAATAGTTTCTGATACACCCAAGTTCAGGACAGGGGTCTCATTGTCAGGCCCTCTTATAAAATATGGCTTGATCAGGTTCACATGTATCAGTCTCTCTGCCTTTCTTCTATCAGGAGTTTTAAGGACATAATTTACATCACCGATCTTCCGTTGAATCACATAAGGACCGTGAAACTTACTTTGTAAAGGTTTCTTAGGGATTGGCAGAAATGCTAACACAAGATCACCTGGCTTAAACTCTCTTACAACAGCTTTTTTATCAAAATTGTCTTTCATTTTTACTTGAGAATCCCTTAAGTTTTTCATAGCATGATCTACAGCAGATTTTAATCTCTGTTTAAACTGTTGTACATAGGTAAGGAGATGTTTATTAGAGGGTTCATCTAACCAAGATTCCTTCAGGACTTTCAGAGAACCTCTAACCTCATGACCATACACTAACTCAAAAGGTGTAAAACCAAGGGAAGCTTGTACACTACTCCTTACAGCATACAACACGAAATGAATGCCTTCATCCCAGTCTGCATTATTCTCCTCACAATACTTAGTCAACATTGATTTCAGAGTTTGATGCAGTCTCTCTAATGCACCTTGGGACTCTGGTCTACAGGCTGTGGAATGGTACTGGCGCACTCCCAACTCATCCATAGTTTGTTTGAAGAGATTAGAAGTGAAGTTACTACCCAAGTCAGATTGGACAACACGAGGAATTCCATACTGAGTGAAGAATTTACCAAGGGCTTTCACTATGTTCTGAGAAGTTATTCTCTTCAGTGGAAAAACCTCTGGATATCTGGATGTTGAACACATAACTGTTAGCAAGTACTCATTTCCACTGCGTGTTTTAGGCAAAGGACCAACACAATCAATTATCACTTTACTGAAAGGTTCCTCAGTCACTGGAATAGGATTTAATGGTGCAGGTTTTATTGGCTGATTTGGTTTTCCAGCCATTTGGCACTCATGGCATGTCTTACAGTAGTAGGCAACAGACTGCTTCATTTTGGGCCAGAAGAAGTCTTTGGAGATTTTACTGTAAGTTTTGTTAATGCCTAAGTGTCCACCACTGAGGTCATGAGCTACTGACATGACAAAAGATCTGAACTTTCTAGGTATCACTACCTGATGGCATTCTTGCCAGGTTTCATTGGCTGGTACATTGGGAGGTCTGTATTTTCTCATTAGGATACCGTTCTTCGTATAAAAGCAAATAGGAGAGTTCACTATCTCCGAATCCTGTACAGTCTTATCAAAGAACTGTATTAACTCAGAGTCTTGTACCTGAGCGTCTTTAAGAGTGTTTGAATCAATTGGTACATTACTAAGGTGCTCTGGAGAAGTTAACACCTGAGAAGGGTCATTATCAGGAAATAGGTGGGAGAGGTCAACATCCACAGAATCAGTGCTATCTTTACTGTCACCCTGTTGAGCTGCCGTGTTCCTTGTCACTACACACGAAGGGAATAAGTGAGGATACTCTTTTTCCAGTTGCTCTGTGTTATTACATTGTGAGGGAGCCAAAGCTACAATGGGGTCAGGTACAACTTTTCCACCTGCAATATCATTCCCTAATAAAAAGTTCACTCCCTTTACAGGCAGAGACTCTTGAACTCCTACAGTGAAGTATCCACTAGCTAATTCAGTATTCAAATAAACCCTAGCCAGAGGAACAGCAATACACCCACTAACTCCCTGAATCAGAACACTCTGGGCCAAATAACAGTCCTCCAAATCAGGCATCAGACCTTTTAACATGAGGCTATGAGAGGCTCCTGTGTCTCTAAGTACTTGAATGGGATATTTAGTGGAGGTGTCAGAAGAAGAAACTTTTCCTGTAGAACGAAAGGGTCGAAACTGATCAACAGAACATCTAGGAGGGTCATTACAAGCTGAAACACTGTCTCGAGTCCGTGTTGGGTTATTAGGACAGTCACTCAGAACTATCTGTTCAAAATTTTGCTTTGGATCAGAATTAGATGGTTCACTAGTAGGCAAACGAGAGAAAATGCTAGAGCTAGCCAGAACTTGTTCAGAGAGTTTTTCTTTACCTTTAAGCTTAGGACAGTCCCTAATGTGATGACTGGGGTGTTTACAGTAAGCACAAATCAAAGTGGATGTGGATGAGTTTGGGATTTTACCTGGTTCAGTCTTTCTAGTTACAGTATTCCCATAAGTTAACCTAATAGATGGCTGGAAGCCACCAGAACCATTCCCACCGCTTGTTATTAGAGTTCCACCACCGCCTCGGGAACTGCCTGCAAGGTCTGTCCCTTTCTGTTTCTGCCTGACATAAGAGTCACCATGAGTCAACCTGTAATTTTCAGCTAAGGTGGCTGCCTTGTTTACAGTAGTAACTTCTCTCTCCTGTAGGTATAATTTCAAGGAATATGGAACTTTGCGGAGAATTTCTTCAAGCAAAATCAGCTGACAGAGTTGCTCAAAAGTTGTTACTTTACTAGCCCTCAACCAAGCACTGAAAATCCTTTCTTTTTCTTTGATAAATTCTAGATATGTTTGTTTCTCTCCCTTCTTCAGATTACGGAAATTCTGTCTATGGGTCTCGGGAACTTGATCATATGCTTCCAAGATGGTCTTTTTTAGATGATCATAAGTCAACTCATCACTAGGCAAATTAGAGTAAATCATCTTAGCCTTACCTACAAAAGCTGTTTGGGCAAAGAAACTCCATTGGTCTTTTGGCCATTTAAGTTGGTTTGCCACACGCTCAAAGAGATTGAAGAAATTCTCCACATCAGTCTCATCAAATCCGGGCACAAATTTTAAAGAGTTTCCAAGATCAGAGATAGATTTATTTGCATTAGCTTCTCTGTTTTTCATACCTTCTTCATTCTTTAGTTTCAACACTTGAAGTTCATGTAAACGCTCTTGAGCTTTCATTTCCTGCTCTCGAGCTTTCATTTCCTGCTCTCGAGCTTTCATTTCCTGCTCTCGAGCTTTCATTTCCTTTTCATGCTCTCTTTGTTTCTCTCTATCCTCAAGTTCCAACTTTTTAATCATAAGTAAAGATGCACTACCTCCGTCACCATAACACAGACTATATGCTTCAAGAGGTAGCAACTCATTTTTTACCATTCTATCGATCACACTCTTCTTTATCTCCGCTTTAGTCATGCTAGATTTATGAGGAACTTCATATATGGCTGCTAACGCCATCCAGTCAGTTTTCTTAATCTGAGAAACAGCCAAAGTGCTTAAACACGGTTTCTCAACAAATTCATCAATGTTAAATTCCATATTGAACTTAATTCAGGTCTAAAGGAATTAGCAAAAGAGGGAAGGTTAGAGAGAGCACAAAATCAGAAATCTCACGCCACGCAAATACCAATGTCCTGATTTGCCACGATTACGTTCGCACAATTATCGACCAATGACGTCAGTACTTAGCTGCTGTATAAAGGCAATGTATCCCGGACAGGCCCCCACTTAATGTTACGGATTAGGGTTCAAACCCGTAACATTAAATAATAATGAACAACTCCCATCAAAAGGCAACAAAACTAGAATTACTACATTACTACAAGAATGGAAGTTACCAAAAATAATATACTGGAGGGTTAAAATTATCCTTCAGTGAAACCCTAAAACTATACAACAGCCAGGAAGATCTTCATCACGTCATTGAATGCAGTCAAATTAATAGCTTAGGCTTTCATAAATTCAAAGAAAATATAAAGTCAGATATTATTTACATATAAATTACATTTTATACATTTACACCCTTACTCATACAAGATAACAGATTATACTTATCAAACAGAGAGAGTTACACAAGGCACCACAAATACAAGGTAGGCAGACCCATGATGACAGGCAGGTCAGGTCAGGTCAGAGCTCGGAGGTGAACTGAACTCACAAGTGTATAATTTGCCGTCATCACCTTGGTCATTGAGCATATCATACAGTGCCAAATCTACAACTACTCATGATTAACAAATAAGTTAAAGAAATAGTTTATAGTACTTCATTATGTTTGAATGAAGACCAACAATAAGAAAATTATAATCCCAATATATCTATTCCTACGTCTGCCAGCACTACTGGATGAACAGGCATACGAGAGCACAGGAGGGGGGGGGGGTGATTCGAAACTACTGGCGCCAAGACAGCCGGCTTTTACTGCCTGGAGAAAAGGTGTCTGGAATTCCACATTCCTGGGCAGAAACACTGTTCATCCAGTAGTTAAACAAAATAAATGTAATACATAACAATATATATATATGTCGTGCCGAAATAGGAAAATTGGCATTTTAAACCAAATGAGCAAGGTTGTTGCTGGTTTATCTAACTTGTTGTGAGAGTTGCCGATTTAGTTCATTCTCTGGATATTTTGTTTAATCGGCAATTTTTCTTTTTTCGAAAGATGATAAACTATTGGTAAAAGTATAAAATTAATAATATTATTATAATTAGTTTCAACAAGAAATCATTATAAGAATGATTTAAACATCCCAAATACGAAAAAATAGATGATTTTCTATATACTCTTTGCAAATTGTTATCAAATTCATACACCATTTTCCTTTTAAAAAAATAAATGGTTTTGTTATCTATACTGAATGCAGTGTCCACATCCTCGGGCGCTCCATTTCAGAGAGGTTTTGCTACAAACGTCGTATTTATCGATTCCCATAATCTATTTCTCTCTAGGAGGTATGTGTTGTTATTGAAAAACAATCCAGCATTTATTCTGTTTACATTTTGGGGCAAACTTAAGTCATGTGGGTTTATCTGGTGGACAATACAGTTGTTGTATGTTTAAAATATCATCACTCTCCAGTCTATAGTCTGCTGAATAATCTCTCATATAGTATGATATATTCATAATGGAATTTTTAATATTAGAATGATTGAGGCCGAGAGATTGCCCCACTTCATGATCTGCAGTGATGAATTGCGTAACCCCCGTTGCTTTTTCTATTCTCTAGCCAAACCTCTGAATTGTCAAAATGTATATCTCCACTCAAAAGTTTACTTCCCGGAGGAAAGGCATGAGCCAAAATTTTACCTTCTCCATCAAACAGTGATTCATCTCCATGCTCTCTAGAAACAAAGAGTATTTCAATATCAACATCCTCTTCCATTCGAGATTCAATGAAATTAATACCAGAAACTTCTTCCTATAATTTGAAAGCTTTTCTTATCTCTTCTCCTATACCTTCTCTGGATATATATTCAGCAGAGGGATATTTGTTTATTTTCCATGTTATATTAAAACACTTCCAATTTGAAAATATCTCTTCTTTTTTCTATAATAAAATGTACATAGGAAAATGTATAAAACGAAAAAAATAAAATATTTTTAATTTTCATAATATTAACAAATTGAAAAAATATAAATATCTATAAAGAAATTTTATTATAATTATTAGAATTTCATTAATTATAAGTATAAATCAAAAATTTAATATATATATTTTTTTTATAAGATGCGGAAAACCAAATAGAAAGTTTGTATGGAGAGATGAAGAATCTTGAAGAACCGGCCCCTGCATCAGCTTTGGTTCGCATTTTCAGAGCTATGTACAGTTATTTATGGCCACCCAAAAGTGAATATTATAATGCTGAAATTAAAGGAGAAGAAGAATGTGATGAAATTGTCCAAAAGCTGGCACAATATGTGATAATTCAAAAGAGAGATAATAAATTATCAGATATGTTTCGTTGTTTTGCACATAGTTCCTCGTGCCTATCTCAGACGTGCTCCCCCGTCTGCTTGTTGTTTCGCCGTACTCGTCGCCATTTGAACGGTACAAATGAACACAAATGCAATGTATTAACTATATATCTCACAATTCTTCGCACATATGTGGCTTGGTGTAGATCGACAAATTGTGATTTACCATCCTGTCCTTTCAAACGTTTAAGGTCCCAAGTGCTAGAAGAAGAGAAAATTAATACAAAGGAATGTGAGGAAGCCGGTAAGAAGCTAAAAGAGTATGTGATAATCCAAAACAAAAAGAATAAACTGGAGGATCTGCTTCTTTGTTTTGCACACAGCGCTTCATGTCCATCCGAAAAATGCTCTCCCCTCTGCCTGATGTTTCGCCGTGTTCATCGCCATTTAAACAATAAAGAAGAACATAAATGCAGTGTGCTAAACATATACTCTAAAATACTACATCTACATGTGTCTAGATGTGAAAAGCATAATTGTGAGTTACCATCCTGCCCTTTACTACGAAGAGCCGCATATCGTAGGGTTTAAGAAAGATAAAGAGAAGAAGAAGGAGGTGTACCTTCGGGGTTTACGTCGTTGCTCTGCCAAGAGTGATATTAAATACGACAAAGTCCCCCAACACAGAAACATTCTCCAAACTTCCAGCTGCGGCAGTCAATATTGCTCAAAAACTCTTTTTAGCGCCACCGTCCACTCTAGTCCGAGGAGTTAAGGTTCAAATGAAAGAGGTGTTATGGTTGAAATATTATTGTAAAACAACAACAAAAAAACAATCCAACACTAACTACTACTACTCCGTGCATTTATGACAAAGGTGTAGTCGTATGACCAGATGGTCGTATATAACACTGAGGCGAAAAGGCAATTGCTGACCTATCTGGTTGGCAATTGGCTGCCCGCTAAAAGGTTAAACCACTTGCTTTTCTGTGATCAACATGACACTTGCGAGTCTGATTTCCCTTTGCTACAGGAGGAGGGGATGAATAACAACTTCAATTCTTGCTGACCCGGAATGGGAGTTGGTTGCCCACTAAAAGGCTTAATCTTCCTTTTTTAGAATAATATTTACACTCTGAAAATCACCAATCCATAAAACACCCAGATAATTATCAAAAAATGAATCTCTTTTAATACTCAATTCTTTATATACTTCTCTTGGGGGCCACAAACAAAAAATATTATTCACCTTCATATTTAAAAAATTAAACAAACAACAAATATTTATTTCAAAACTAAGAATTTTTCTACCTATTGTAAGATAATAATTAATATTACTCAGAGAACTAGGTTTTGAATAAATGGTTTCCATACCCAAACATTGTAAAGGATTAAAATGTGATTTAGGCACTATCTTTATTTTTTCTTTAGTGATATATGTATATGCCTTAAATTCATCTCCTTCACATATAATGCAGTTTCTTTTCAGTTCTTTGATGTATTTGTCACATTTTTCGTAAGATTGGTGTCCAATATCATATAATAAAAAACATATATTTAAATTGTTATCTGTTTTCATATTCCAATAAAGATTCGCTTGTAATGCCATTGTTTTTATTTCCGAAGCTGTTGCTAGAGGGACTAGGTCTAGTAGATTTTTTTTATTCAAATAATTTGGTAATAATAGTCGTTGATAATAAAGAAGGTAAGATCGATCAATGTCTTCTTCAGATGCTTCTTTTATAGATATAGAATTCTTTACCACACAGCAAAATGTAGTGGGTTCCATAATAAATTCAAAGCATTTCATATAATTATCCAGTACACTATAAGAAAAGACGGTCGGTAAGGATAAAGAATCTAATTCAAATCTAATATATAATTTACAATTTCCTTCTAGTATTAAATGTCTGATATTATTATTATAGAAATTAACTATGATTAAGCTGGTGTGGACCAACATTGATTGTGAATAGATATAAGCATTATATTTTTGTCTACCCACCGACGGAACAAATAATATAAAATAATTTTCCTTCGTTATAAAACATAGTGGAATCTCATCTGCCGGAATGGGATGATCGTCATCTATTACCGTTTCTCTGAATATTTTCTCTAAATCTTCTTTTATTAAATCAATTTCCTTTTTCTCCGATACATGAAAAAATAAAAGTGAATAATTTATAAAAGCGATACGAGAAAAATTAATAATAAATGTCTCATATCCTAAAATGAGTGTAGAAAAAACACCGTCCAGTATATACCATACCATGGTGGGTATCCTCTTACAATATCTTAATGAAAATAGTAGCTGCTTTTATAACAGCGCTTGTACTTTGAGAATCTGGAGGCAAACTGTTTTTCCTACTGAAAGAATAAAGGAAAAGGAAGAAATTTTTTCATTTACAGATAAAGTATATATTAATAATGATATATGTGATTTAATGAAGAAAAAGAGAAGAGAAGATATGGAATTTAGTAAAACAAAAAATAGAGAAAAAATTATAGAAAACTTAAAAGAATATGTACCTTCCTTCATGAATATCGATCCCAGCCGTATTATAAATGATATTGGTGATATACAAAATGCAAAAAAATATCCTCTTTTATTTTTATTAAATACATTTAACTTGTGTTTGTTTCGAGTATTTTCAGTTCCCTTAGAAACCGAAGAGAAGTTTCTTATCAAAGCAAAGTTTGAACATGATGGTGATTCTTATTACATGAGTAGACTCAAAAACGTTTTAAATGTATTCGGTGGGGCGATATCATATTATCTGAAATATTTATATCAGAGAGATAAACTTGCTAATTCATTTTCCAGAGAAATAAAAAACGCAATTAATGAATTTAATTTTGTTATGCAAATTTTTTACCATATAAAAAATTGTCAAGAAGATCATGAAAAAATTCGATTTAAAGGATGTTTCTATGAAGCCATCTTATCAACGGATATATGTAAAGAATTATATGAATTAATAAAAAATACCGAATATAAAGCTCTGGTTGAAATGGGAGCCATTATTAAAAACGTGAGAGATGTTAATAATTACTGGTGGGAAGAAATGGATGCTAGCATAGAAGATTATAAACAACGATGTATATCTTTTGATAATATTCAGATAGTCCAGTTACCCGTTTTTTACCATATGTGGCCATCTCTCTTTCTCATTGCACTTACTGGAAAGCAAAATGATCACTTTGTGGAATTTATGACCAAACATGTTCATATTATGACTGGATGTATAATCTGTATAAATAATTATCCATCAAAATTATTTGAAGGAGTGCAAATATACAATCTTATTCATTCGCAGACTTTACCTCTTTTATTCAAATTTCTTTTGAATTCAGAAGAAAGAAACAATCACCCACTAAAGGAGAATATAGTTTATCCAGCCAAATGTTATATATATCACACAATCAAGATACTAATGGAAAAGGAAGGAAAGGACATCTATATTGATAGAGAAGCTCTTATTAAACTTGGCAGTTTTCTTTTCCTTTTGTTATTGGTGTTGGGTTCGAATGAAAACCAAATCGACCATTTTAACTTAGTTCAGAAAAATGCACATACCCTATCTCTGTGGATGCTTAGAAATATAATAAGAGTTTCCAATGGAAGGGATTTTTATCCCCTCAACCAACTAATTCAATATGGAGAAATAAAAGAATTAATGTCAGAGTTTTCATTTTTATTTCACAATCATTCTCAAATAATATTTGATGCTATTCAAAAATATATAACAAATTATAGATTAGAATGTTGGATTGAATTATTTAAAAATATTAAACACCAAGTAGAAGAAGAAAATTTCAGATTTTTTGAACCGGTGGTAAAAAAAGATTTTTCTTCTTCTTCATTTATTGCCTTCTTCGAAAGAGAATTCTTAGCCTAGGGTCAAATTAAAGTTATCATAAAGAATGTCTCCTTTGGTCTGCATCAGAGTTATTGATTTCGGTTTTATTTCCCAATTCTTGTCTAATATCTTGCACTTGTCGAGTTTTTCCACCACCGTTTCTAGGCACTGAGAGTTGCATTCAAAAAGTGATATATGTGGAATGGGGTTCTTACGTTCCGATTTCAAAAGAAATCCCTCTTTCAGATGGGTATCCAAAATCTTGGGAAATTCTTCTAGTATCTGGTAAAAATTTGGTATATTCAAAATAAGGCCAATAATTTTCCGACCAAATATACCAAACTGATTGGTAGAATATATTTTAATGGGATTAACATTCAGCCATTCCTTGATTGTAGTTATATAATCCAGAGGCTCCTTGTTTTCATTGCCGAGATATCCAACAAAAAGTGTTATGTGATTTGGGCGTCTTATTACATCTTTCTCTTTCTTGAACTGATTGGTAACATTCATCAGAGTTTGTATCTGATTCCGATAATCTTACGGAGAGATAGTATAGTGGAGAGTTCATGTTGATAGTGTGGCCGTTGGGCTATGCGATACTCATATATAACCCTTTAGCGGGCATCCAACTACCAACCAGATAGGTCAGCAAGGGTTGGAATTGCCTTTTCGCCTCAGTGTTATATACGACCATCTGGTCATACAATTACACCTTTGTCATAAATGCACGGAATAGTGGTAGTTAGTGTTGGATTGTTTTTTTGTTGTTGTTTTACAATAATATTTCAACCAAAACACCTCTTTCATTTGAACTTTAACTCCTCGGACTAGAGTGGACGGTGCCGTTAGAAAGAGTAATACAAACACATTCATCTTGGTAAAGTCTGGGACTAACAACACCATCAAGTTCTCTTTGGAGTAGATCTTCTATCATCGCATTGCACAGCTGAGAAGCCTTGACGGCCATCCGAGAGATAGCCAGACATCTCTTTTCGAAGAGAGGAATGACAGAAGGTCTGTCTCATTTATCTACTACTAATTTTTTTTCCTCAATAGGTTTAAAAAGCATTTATGATCCAAAAAGTCGCCCGCTAAAGGGTTGATAATCCCCAAAAAGTCTACTGTGTAGTAGTGATCTACAGTAAGATGTAAAATATAAAATATTCAAAAAACCAACTTTATTGATAATAACCTAATATAGCCACTTGCCAGCTAAAGGATGCGAAATATTAATTGTCTATAGTAAGATGTAAAATAAAAAAATATTCAAAAACCAACTTTATTGATAATAACCTGATATAGCCACTTGCCCGCTAAAGGGCTAAAACTTGTCCAAAATTGATTTTTGAAAGTGCTTATTTTTATGAAGATAAAACTGATGACCACCCTTCATATTATACTATTGAAACTTTATTCTCCTATAAATAAAAAATTAAGTATGATTATATCCATGTATAAATAATGAAATTTAGAAAACTCCAACCCGTTACTCAACCAACGACTTTATCAGAGCCAGCGAGGATTGTTTCTATGCTTCTTTCCATTTTTTTTCAACAGATTCATGATCTCGAAGGAGAGAGTATTCTTCTATTTAGAATTTTTATGTTAGCAAAATATAATGATATTAATAATAATAATATAAATCTCCTAACATGGAATTCAGCAGAAGGAACATATACACCTTCTAGCTCTTCTCTCATTTTTGCTCCCGAAAATTTATCTGTAAGTCATGAAATAAATAACGCAATAAATAAATAAACAAATTCTCTTGTTTTTTTCCTTCTTTCCTTTAATTATAAATTTATTTTTCTTTATCCTTAAAATAAAAAAAAATGTTATCTTTAAAGATAGGAGATAAAAATATATATATCAGAGGAAATAATGAATACACAGAAAAATATGTACATAAACTACCACCGATAAATGACGTTGAAGAAATAAATATTAATTTTTCTAACAGGGACTGCGACGAAGAATTGATCCAATGCGATCCTCAGTCTGATTCTACATCTCTAATAGAATGTCTTCAATGTAAAGAACAAAATGCGCGTTGTATAGATGTATCTGATAATCCAATCGTTTCTATTGAGAATGGAGGAGAGAAAGGGCGATTTCCTCCGGGTAAATTCGGTGTATGTTTAGAATCTGAGCAAGGGACTCACTCTGGGGACTTCAATTTTCACACAACTAGAATTGTCGTAGGTGCCATAAGAAGGAGAAACCAACACTATGCCAAGGCTGTAACTCAATGTATAAATGATAATATCGTCACAAAATCATGGTCGAACAACGATTACAACTATTTTCGTAAACCTTGTGATAAGATTGTTGCCTGCCTTCCAAATGGAGCTTTGCGCCATCCACGGACCCAAAAAATTATTTTAGATGTCGGAGAGATCGATTTCGATTTGAATTCAGCCACATGTGAATGTCCAGAGGGGTACAAGTCTACCACCATCTCAGGTGGAGGGCTGCAGTGCATTCCCAGAAATCCTATACCCAGATGTCAGGTATCGTGGACATTATTAAATAATGATGATGATGAGAATTACCTGTGTATTTGTAACCCTGTTCTGCATATCAACGCCAGTGTGGCAACCAATGACGAATTGTTATACAATGTAGAAAACTCGGCCTTCACTAATCAGAATATTTCAAACATGAGGTTCGTCTCGAGTACCCTTCTGAACAATTGCGATCATTGTTTGCCCCTTCCTGGAGTGAGTTCGAAGAATGCTGCCTTCTCCTACAATTGTCTGAGTGAGCAGACTGCCGATGTGACTCCCGAAAAGTGCTATGGGGGGCATCTTATTGAATCCCTCCTACTGGTGAAAGATGGACTCTTGGAAACGGGCGTTTACAAAGAGTCTTGTTATGTGAAAGGGGGTGTTGTTACGGTTCGAGGTAAAGGTGGTATATCTTCTTACTTGGAAGGAATGGACTACTATAACAATCCGAATTATATCCTAGAAGGAGGGGGCGATCCGCCCAATTCCAGCCTCAGAGTAATAAGACCCCCACCCTTTGGTGTTCATGGACTGGGAGAGGACTCGGGAGATCACGCTTTGGGACTGTTGGTATCAGCGGGACGGGTGTATCCCGGTTGTGTCTACTCCCGTCTAGGTACGGAGGAGAGAAAAACCGACTACAATGAGATAAAGACTTTTATCGACAGACAAGAGAATCACGGGAGTTTTATGCAGAGAATCAATGATCCCGGTATAGTGGCGGGAGCTTTTCTGCTTCCGAAGATTTTCACGAGAGAAGGCGAAAAACTCCTTCCTCCTTCTGATATGAGAAATTTTCCACTGGGAGTCCTCAATCATAGAAGGGCAGCTGGTTATTACTCCCTGTTCGATCTTATCGACAGAATCGTCATCGACGGATCCTCGGGAAGTTTTCGCGATATTTTTCCACCCTCCGTTCTTTATGAGGGAGTTGCCAATCTCTCCGAGTCTGAATTCGATCTTCTAGGTGGGCTATTGATAGAACCTACCAATATAAACCCGAGAGATATCGCATGGCGGAGAAATTACGTCTGTGAAGAATTATGGGCTAACACTCCAACTTCCACCAATTTCTATGCGGGAAGCAAGCACATCTTTGGAGGACTATTAGCGCTCTCTCGGGAACCGCAAGTACCCCTGGGTCCAGCTATAGTGGCCAATTTTAATTCCCACTGCTCCGGAGCTTCCCTTCAACAGAACGGAGATTCATCGTACTTGGATTGCAGAGGGGGGAAACCCATCGACTTTTTAACCACCCAGTTACACGGCGCCGAAAATTATCTAGAGAACGAAACCGTTCTGAGTCTTCCTCCAAATGTACCGTGCGGATTTCCGGAACTCTTAGAGTTCTCTTCCAGGAATTTTATGTCGGATGATGAAACCATGGTGAGATTCAAAAATCAGTACAGTAACGGAAACAGATCTAGGGGGGGGATTAAGGATTATCTAGCGAGAAAGTATGATTATAAACGCGCGCGCATCCCGGTTTGTGGGACGGGTTACGAGAAGGTAGGGGATCGAGAGGTGGGAAGGAGCCTATACCATCCGCCCCCTTGCGTAATGGAAGCTTTTATTCAGCGCGACACCTTAAGAAATTTCTCCATGGTTAACGCACCATCCTCTCCTCGGGCATCTCTCATGCATTTCACACAGCACTGCGCCAACTACGTGGACTGCCTCCTGACCCACTACAAATTTCTCTTGAACGGCGACTGCTGGATGGGCGCGAGTCTAAACCAATATCTTCCCATTTTTACGATAAACGAAAAAAACACCTATCCGTTGTCTCCGAAGAGAGACCATCACGTTGATGGTACCCCATTTCTTTCTCGCCCCGTCGACTCTCTGAAGAACCCCATAAACGATGTGAGGAGGAATAAAGCTGCTTCTGCGAGGGGTTGTTGTGATACCACGGACGCCTTTTGCAGGAAGAGACTGAAAGAACCCAAAATCAACGTATCCATGATATGCGAGGCTAGTCTGCATTCCAGAGCTACTCGGTATACTCCCTACATTATGGAGAAGAGACTCCCCCTCTCTTCCATTCAGAGATATTCTGCCTATTTCAAAATTATGAATAATTTAGAAGACTTGGAAGAATCGCTGAATAGCGCGTATCTTTTCACTCGTCCCACCAACTACGAGGGTAGAAAGATACCTCACACTCCAAACGCATTTTCAACCTGTCCCCATAACCAGGAACATATGTCTTATCTATACGGAAGGCAGATCGTCACTCCGTTTCCAGAGAATAATCCTACCAGTTTTTTTACCATTGACTACACAAATACCAACTACAACGTTCCCCATTCCAGAATACTGACGAATCCCCGAAGGACGCGTTTACTCGAATCTTTAGTCACCGTGGGTCCCAGCACCATCAGGGCAAATATGCTCAATTCTCGGGACGACGGGCCGAGCGATATCATCTTGCAGTTGGCGACTCCCGCCCACCGCCACGAAATGAAAGGAAAGGGGAAATTATCCTTCGTTCATAATTATCCGATAAAGTTACCCTGTCGTTATGGCTACGAATCCGGACAAGTTGTAAGTGAAGGGACTTGCGGCCTAGGAGGGTATCTATGCGGTTACAGGCCTTGGCATCAAAATAATAAAGAGGGTTGGTTGGATGGATTTTCGTGTCGCTCGCCAAACGAAACCTACGACTTGGATTTTTTTCAAACCGATTTCTCAGATCCGGCTTCCGTCTTTAGATTTTTTCTCAAGCATTATGGAAGTGGGATGCTTTTTAGAATGGGTAATTCCTGGCCAATGTGCAGTCGATATTCCTATGGAGCATACCCCTTTACTCGTCAAATGACGGATCAGATTTCACAGAACAGAGTATCTATGGGTTTCGAATCTGCCTCATCCAATTTCTCCACAATTATGAGGGAAGAAAATTTCCTTAACCCTTTAGCGGGCAGCTAGGTCAGCTCGCTTCAGTGTTATATACGACCATCGACTACATAAATGCACGGAGTTAGCATTGGATTGTTTTACCAACTTTATTGATAATAACCACTTGCCAGCTAAAGGATGCAAAATATTAATTGTCTGTAAAATAAAACAAACACCAACTTTATTGATATAGCCACTTGCCCGCTAAAGGGTTAATTAATAAAATTTTATTTTTTTATTTTTTTCTCATAGTATGGACACATATCCAACTTTGAGTATTGGTTTTCTATATTATCAAAAATATCCTAGAATTTTTATAGCCGGTCTCGAGCTTTTAAACCGGACTTCTAAAAAATTCGATGTGATGTTTATAGGAAATGAACTGGCAAAAAGTGCCATGCTCAATTTGGCAGCATTAATCGAGTATAAAGATAAAGATCTCACCGAGATCTTTAAGAATATAGAAATTATTAAGGTAAACGAAAAAACTTTTCTGGATATGAATTACGAAATTCGTTTTTTACCAGTCCTCACATCTCATCAGATGGAAATTAAGAAAAATACGCAGGAATTTACAAAGAAAATCAATCCAATCGAAATATGGGCCTCTAATTTTAGACCAGGATTTTCTACAAAGTCTCACTCCCATCTTAAAAGTGAAAAAGAGGAAAAGATAAAAAAGAAAATACAGATATTTGGAGATCGTTGTCAATATAAGATTGTTGTTTATTTAAAACTTTTAATAGATTCGCATGCTCAGTTTAACCAGTGGTTGAAATACTTTTCAGAAGATATTACGAGACTTGCTGCTTTTGTCATTTTTTCCAATACTCATGTTGTTATATGATTTTCTATACTTTGAATTCCTAATTTCTGTCCCAATGCTTTTACGCAGTTCTGCATAATTAGGTTTATTGTTGATTATTTTTCTTTTTCTAGTAAATGATACTTCTTTCTCCTCATCTTTTTTCTCCCCCTCTTCTGTCTGGTTTTCCTTTTCTTCAACGGTGAAATCATCCAATAAGAGATAATTAGTGATAATCTCACATTTATTTAAAATCAGTAGATATTTTCCTATGAGATTATTTAAATGTCCACTATTAATGGCTTGGTGACGTTTACAAATACTCTCCATTGTCATCTTTATTATTGATTTTATTATGATTCACAGGGTAGTATATCTCAATCGCAACTCCTCTAAATCTATAAGTTCCCTCTTTTTCTTGACCAATTCGGTCGTTATTTCATCGTTCACCATAATTCTATATTCATTTTTCTCAAGCTGCTCTGCCAATCGACATTCCATAGCAGATTCTCGGACCTCATCTTCCTTATAAGTATAGCCGGTTAGAAAAAGGGTATCTTTATGATTTATATTATTATTTAAGTAAATTTCTAAAAGAGTTTTATTTAAATCTTTAATTGTTGTACCCTTTTTATTATGAAAATCTTTTATTTCTTTTAATAATTTATCATTATATTTAATATGGTAAAAAATACCCAATAATATTTTAGTATCCGAGACTGTCAGGGCGTAATAGTTAATCAAGGTCTCAATAATAGATTTTGTAAACATGGCGAAGGTAAAATAATAAGAAAAATCTAAAAAAAATCATTTATTTCTAGATGTATCTAGAGATTCCCATAAATCTATAAGCTTTATAATCATCAATGTATATTCATTGACTAAATTTAAATAGTACAGTTTTATTTTAGCAACATGACCGGTATTCGGTATTTTGAATTCACTGGAAGAAATGAGCTCGGTGGTGGATCCTCGCCATTTCTCTGGAAGCTGAAGAAAGGAATTTTCGTTGATTTCCAGAACCATACATCCAAACTCTTGTAAAACATCTAAATGGCGAACACATTCTTCAAGAAATTCAGACACTGCATAATAAAGATCCGTGATTAACATAAGTGTAGACTGAAACCCCAACTCTTTCCAAATAGTCAATTGGAAAATAATCCTTATACAGTAAGAAACCCACACTTTGTTTTATTTCATGCTTTAGATTATATTCCAGAGTTTGTTTAATGTGAATGGAAATTAAATTGAAATAGGAATTTATTGTTGAATCGTCTGCTAATTTTGCTATGCCTTTACAAAGATGAATTTTAATAAAATGTTTGGGGATATAAACCTCAATAATATTTATTGGATAAACAGATTTGAATGTTTTTGTTATTATCCTGTTGAAGAACAAAAGAAATATAGTACAATAACTGTATCTGGAAAAAGTATAAAAATCTTCAAAGATTTTCTCTTCCTTTCCAAAGTTTTCCACATTAAAAATAGATTTAGAAAGTTCACGTATTTCTAAATTATATTTATTTATTAAAATATTCTTTAAAAAAAGACATATAGATTTAAGAGTAAAAATGTTATTCACTTTTATCGATAAGCTCTCACCATCACGATTCACTTCCAGCGTGGTGTTCGCCATCGATGTATGCTCGGCATTTAGAGTATAAAGTGACAAATTATGAAGCTCGTCACCATCAATCGTCAGTAGCGTCTTTTGGCTTATACTACAGAGAATTTCACTAGGATCTGTCTCCTTATCATCTACGTAGGCAACCGACCATCCCGATGAGTTGCATATTCCCAACTCATAATCTTTGTACATTTCATCAATAAATAATTTATAATTATTAAAATTAATTTCATTTAACTTCCTTAACTTGACATATTTTGCTATAGTAAATAAATCTGAACATTTAAGAATTATATTCTCTTTCATAATGAATGTGCTTGAAAATTTACTGGGGAAATCTTTTAAAGATATACCATTTGATTCCAGTCAAACAAATATTTATATATCTCATCATATTCCTGGTTGTTTTATTTTACCCTTGCCTGAAAAACCTTCATCATCATCATTTTTAAAGATTTCCAAAGATGAATTTGATTTATTAAATGAAATTTGGAAATATGAATACAAAAAAAGAAAGAGAAAAAAAACTAGTTAGAAAATAGATAATCGATATTATAAACACTAGTATCGTAACAATTAAGCCATGATATTGAACTGCTAATTTCACACATTTTTTTATATAAAGTTAATGTCTCTCTTGATTCATCCATATTATGAATCTCGTCACAGACAGCCAGTGGATGATGCAAATTCAATGGAATAATCCTTTTCTTTGTCAAATTTCCTATATTATCATTATTGTTATCATATAGACTGGATTCGAGTCTGAGACCTCTTCCAAATAATTCTACATTATCGTATAAATCTGAAAAATTTAATTGATTCTGTGATATATATAAATCTTTTTTTTGACGAATATTGCAAATTTTATCTCTCGAAGAGTTAAAGGATATTTCAAAGGTGTCACTCGATTTTAGCGGAACATCCAAATTGAGAGAATTTTCTATTTTGAAGGAATTAGGATAAAAGTGTTCACTTTCGGTTAGTGTGTATAAAGAGGTAGGAAAGCACATTTGCACAAGAGACGAGATTTTTTTTAGGGGACTAATATCATAATCTCTAGCAATATTGCTTAAAGAGGCTAATAATCCGTAGGTTCTGTAATTTCTTATCATTGCTGCCGATTTGAAATACTTATTATTTTCAGTTATATCCCCCAGTGGAGATAATAAACTGACCTTTTTTAAAAAGGGTGATCTTTTTCGAGAGGGGATTCGGGAAGATAGCATTATCTTGCCCAAATTTAGTCTCGTTTCTTGAAATATTTTCATCATGTTTTCAATTTTCCTATTACTACCGGTGTATGATTTCCCCTCAAAAATAGAATGGAACAGATTCTCGTGGCCTCCAACAACGATACCCGAAATCATTCTCGAATTTTCCAGAGCCTGGGCAGAAAGTAGATGAAAATCTAGCGGGTTCTGAGGGGTAAAGTTGCCCAGAATATTTTCAACGGGAAAAATAGAAAAGGCTGAGGTTGCATTGATGGGGTTTCTTGTAATGTTTGGGAGGGAATCACCATACATGTTATACCGTTATACCAAGCCGGTGTTCCAAACCATTTATCGGATATAGTTTTGCTATTTCCTATATTTAGTTGATCAGGCGATATATAAAGAACGATTCTGTTTTTATCGGAATGATCAGCATTTTTGGGAAGCACTATCGGACCGACGGAGGTTGTGGCAAGTTCAACATTCTCCCGTGTAAATTCGGAGATATTCTTCAAAGATCTAGAGGTCACAATAGGTTCCACTTGTCTCGATCGGATACCAAAGAGAGGAACACCCACGGAGGCAATGGGAGTATCCGTTTTACCGGGTACTACGTTCACAAAATCGTCCTTTGGTACACAGACATAATCGTCGGTTTGATAAGTTGCAACCTTCGTCATATCCACATACGTCAAAACACATGGATTCACCTGACATTTTGTAAAATCAGTGTACTCTTTATTGGACTGGACGGTAGTGAGAAGCGCATTCCCGAGATAGTCTAGCTGCCCTTCACACTCGCAGGATATTCTATTTTCTAAAAAATAATTTTTATCATTAATTTTTCTAATGTATTCTTTTAGTGAAGAATCATTTAAATTCTGAATTAAATGAGTCAAAGCTATATCTTCATGTCGAATAATTTTACTGTCACCATTTCTTTCATCCTTTAAAAAAACTTCATTTTCCCAGTTGGGGTTATATCTATATTTTTTAGGATCGTGGAGACATGCTACATTTGTGTCACAATGGTCACCTCCAAATAAGAAAGGATACTTACAATGACATGTAAATTTTTTTCGCTAACCGAATAAACCAGTTGACCTGTGTGAATTGAACATTTTATTACCTCCTTCTCCTTTCCATCTTTAACACTATAACAATATTTATTTTCTTTGTCAAGTAACTGATCACCATATACGGCAGAAATACCAGATATTGCGACAGCATTATCGTCTGAACAAAATAACTGACAGTCGTAATTGCTTACATGTTCTTCCTCCATTTCCACCGGATTTTCACATCTTTTTGAGGTAGAATCTGATAACGATCCAAAGTACGATGGGTTTTTTTGCGAAAAAATATATTTTTTAATTTCATTTAATGACCTTTTCTTAACCGAAGATTTATAAGTGGCAAAAATTTCATTATTTTTATCTTTATTAACTCTGACTGGTAAGTTAAATTCGTTACCGTCCATTGATAAATAATCATAATTTGGTAGGGTTTTTATATCGGTGATATTGGCCATCTGTCTTGCCTCGATCACTTTGTCAATTTTAGCTTTCATATTATCCGGTGTTAATTTTTCATGATTTAGCAATTTCAACATAAATTTCTCATGTAAAGAGCATGGTGTCAGTTCTTTTTCTCTTAGAAACAATGTTATTATGAGATAAATTATAAAGCTTACTAATACTATTATCAGTAGAGTATCCATTACTAGTAACTCTGTGTTATATTTTTTGTAATAGTAATAATATATAAAGAAAATTCACCCCCTTGTCTCACTTTCAAAAAGGCAAGATGAGTCAAATCTTTCCAGTGAAATATCTTGGAACTTAATTCACTCAATATGTTTAAAAGTTTGATATTATCCTTTATATCGTACAGGTAACCTGGTTCCTTAGACAATCCAAATACTAAATATCTCTTTTCAAAAGGTAGATTATTATGAAATGCTGATGCGATAATTGAATTTGAGTTTGTTTTATTTGTATCTTGTATGAAAATATTATATTTAAAATTGAAATATTCTTTATTAATCATATAACAAATATACCTTTTGTTTTGGGTTATATTATTATTTATTATATTTATCTTGAAGAGTCTGTAAGGTAATACACCTAATGGTCTAATTATATTTATTTCATTATCATAGATTTGTTCCCCCTTTTCGTTTATTATCGTCGTTGCCATAATAAAACCAGTATTTGTAAAAATATTCATTTTTTCAACAAACTTTGACATGGAAAAAGAGGGAGGAGAAAGAAGAGGAGAAGGAGGAATTGTGATATTTTTACCGAATGGATTCGATGAAAAAATTAAAGGTGATGATGAGTAATAATTTATATTTTGTTTTGTAAGGGTAAAATCTAAATCTTTGCAAAAATTTTTAAAATATGGTGGATATTTTTCTTCGATTCTATCCACATCTGTTAATCCAATAATTTCCATTTCTATATGTAAAATATATTTCTCAAAATATGAAAGGATTCCACAGACAATGGTGTTGATGTTTATATCACTATATTTAAAAAAAACTGATAATATTAAAAGTATAAATTTTGGGGGTAAGTTTTTGTAATTGGCCTTTTTCCATATTTACATAATAGGAATCAAAAGATATATAAAAAGTTTTATTTTTTCTCTGTATAAAATTTTCTTTAGTTAGAAAGAATATATATCTTTCAGGTTTCCAATATAAACCATTCTCAGAATTTGAATGAAATAAAGAAAAACTTGGTACAGTATCCGAGAAAAGAAGGCGATTATTTACAAAACAGAGCCATCTATTTACCGTGGTCATATTAGAAAATTTAATATGAAGAGTAAGAGATGGCAAACCATGGATAATTACTGGACAAAAGGTCAATGTATATCCAAAGATATCTTTGTATTCTAAATCTAAATCTATATTTGAGTAACTGTTACTATCATAAAATACAAGCTTTTTTTTATATTTAGCTAGACTTAAATTTTTAGTAATTTTTGACATTCTACAAGTTTTCAATAATGTTATTTCCTCCAAAGTAGGTTCCCATTCGTGGAATTTTACAATCATTTTTTTTATAGGATGATACAGAAACTATAATCTTTTAGAAAATATGTTTATTCAATATTACATCTACAACAATATTTTTTTTGAAAATTTTCATCTTCTGTGGATATTAAATTACAGAGTTCTTTTATCATTTTTAATTGTGAAAATTGTCTAATGTCATTCATTTGCTTGTATCTTGAACGATAAGAGCCCCAGTGTCCTTCTGGGTTACCTGGATTGTTGGCTTTAATTCTTTGTGCAAAATCTTTAGATATCATAATCGTCTTTCTATGTTTCTCCGGATGTATAATTTTCATTGATCCATCTTTAATTAAATTTCTTAGAGAGTTTTTATTATCAGGAAATATTGTATTGGGCGTGTAATATTCTTGTCTTAAAAATAAAAAGGATTTTTGATATTCTTTATTTGAATTTTCTTCTGACATAGGATTTACAGTATTTTTTATAAAAATGTTAATCTTACCATACCAGTCTAAACTTCTGTAACCAAAGTAGGATACAATGTGTTCTACCTCACTTTCAGTAAGTGAATTTTTTCCTTTACTAAAATGGATAAAGAGGCCCATCAATATTTTAGGTTGTATTTGCCAGTCTTGAAAACTCTGATTCCCTAACAAGACACACACTCCGTTTTCAAAAAGTAAGAGTGTAACAACCCTATAATGTTCATGAGTTATTGGTAACATTTCATCATAAAACTCAAATAATACATTTTCTCCAATTAAGGGTTTTATTGGTACCAGTATTTTTATAAAAAAAAACAGAAAACGTATTATTATTATTTGTGTAAACAACACCGTGTACATCAAAAAACTTTTTTAATTTAGTAAAATTCAAATTAAAAGGTAATCTAAAACTAACCACAATATTTACTATAGAACTGCTTTTTATGCGAATAGGTGATTGTAATACATTAGATATTTTTTGTAAATTGTTTTCAATAGAAGATTTGATATTAAATTTAATCCCTACACACATAATAATACCATTATCAAAAATAAGACATGTATTTTTAGGGTAACTCGTCGATTGACGAATGGCAATAAACTGGGACTGATAATATCCTTGCGCATTTTTGTGATATAGCCGTCTGTTTATGTGAGGAAAATATATCTCTTTTTTACTCCCTTTAGCTTTCTTAAGAACCTCTAATATCTCTTCATTTGAAACTTTATTCCTTCTTGCCAAATTTATTATTGTTTCCTCTGTAGGATTCAAATTTTTTAATTTAAAAACATTTTTTACAAGATATAGGGGATCCTGTTTAACCTCTATTTTCAACTGTATGCATACATTTACTATGGAAGTTTTTATAAAATTTATTTGTCTCAATAATGAATCCATATTAATTAATAGAATCAGAAAGGGAATAATCTTTTTTATTATTTTACCATCCTAAAAATTATCTAAAGTCTGATAACAAGTGATATTCTTTTTTTTTTACATAGAATTTAATTTCTCTTTGAGATTATGATTTAAATCATATTCAAAAGTAGTAGATTTTTTTCCTTTTCACCGATTTTCTGTATTCTTTATTTTCATCTGTTAAATATTTACCCTTTATTTCCTTAAAATGTGTACTTGAGCTGAAAGATAAAATTATTCCTAAATCATCTGATAATTTATTATATTTTTCTTGATTAAAGGTACATTTATAATACTGAGCTAGTGAAATCAAAATAAATCGTATAAATGTAATAATTTTGATATAAATAACAATTAAATTATTATAGTTATTAATGAAATCTATAATTTTTTTTAATATTAAATCTTTACATGCTATTTGGTCTTTCAAAAGAGTTTTAATATAAGCTTCTATGATTAAATTATTCATAGAAAGATCTCCATTCCTACCATTATGAGAACCTATAAATTTATGAAAATCTTCAGCTTTAAAATGTTTTTACAAAACCCTTTAGTTAATTCATAAAGATCATCTACCTCAGTAGGAATAATCTCATTAATATATTCTATATTTAAGAATATTACATTTTCTTTTTCTGAAATTTGTATACCTTCGGTGTCATTTTGTATAGGTGATTTTAAACTTTTAGATAACAGAATTGTTTTAGTTTTTTCTTCGGTAGATATTGTTTGAGGGAATATTATAATATTTTCTCTTTTATCATATAAGATGAAAATTGGGATTTTTTTTTTCCTCTTATTTAGCTCAGTAAGGAATATATCTGTAAATAATTCTATGCATGAATACTTTGTTAAAAGTGAAGATAATTCATATCCTTCACTCAGACTAAAAATTTCTGTCCCATAATTATACTCTTTTATTAAATCGGTCAAAATAACATCAAAATATTCCCTTTCCTTTTTATTATAACTATCATCACTATTATTAAAGTCATTTAACTTTTCATGTTTACTCTCGATAATAAGTTTAACGGCAACATCGTAGAGATTTGTCAAAAGGATTCTAAGTTTATCAGGTTCATTTCCTATTGTATGTATAAGTTCATTAAATTCTTTAATTTTATTGAATTTGATTATTTGTTTTAATATTTCTTCTTTTCCTAAATCGTTATTGTTAATATATTCCTTTATAGTTTGTGAGTTATTAAAATTTTCAATGTAATTTATGGTCGTATCTGGATATTTCTTTAGATAATTAATAACATTACCTGTATTTAAAATATGAAAAATAAATCGCAAAATTGTTAAAAACATACCTTTAGTTACAAAGCCATAATATTCCATAGTTAGTATTTGGTTGATAAAATTTTCCAGTGAATTAAATTTATCTCGAGTCATTAGTGTATTTTTATTTTTCTTACCATTATCTTTCATTATATCATCATAATTATTATTGTATTTTTGAATTATTATTTCTTTGGTAATTTTTTCTTGAGCGTTATTAATCGCCAAAAATCTACTTTCTCGAATAGATTTTAAAATTTTTTCACCATATTCTACATTGTGAGAGTACTTAGACGAAATTTCATACTGTGGATGAAAATCTTTAAGGATTAATGAAACTATTTTTTTAATAATTCTACTCCTAAAACACTTTCAATGCCATTTTCTAGAGGAGAATTTGATGGACATAGTAATTTAATAATTGGCCAAACATATAAATTAAATAAAATTGATTTAACTTTTATTACATTTTCTTTTTCATATTCTTGTCTTTGACCGCTCCCAAAACATTTAATAAAAATCTGACATGAACTTGATTCTCTTTTTTCTATTTCCTCAGAAGTAGCGTAAAAGATATCAGAAAGTTCCTCTTCAATTTTCTGACTTAGGTAATCTTTCTGATTATTTATTAACTCATTAACTATATTACAAAGAAAATCATCTATTTCCTTATTATTTTTTATTTTATTTAAATCTGAGACTAGGGGATGTATCATAGCTTCATATAACTTTGTACCAACTGTACTAGATAATCCTTTTTTGAAAACATTAAAATAAAGCTGAATTAATTTCTTTTTCATTGGATTATCATTTATTTTCTCAAGATTTTCTTCTATTTCTTTTTTCTCTTCATAATCATCATAATCGTCTTCATCTTCATCCTCTTCTTCTTCATCTTCTTCTTCTTCTTCTTCTTCGTCCTCTTTTTCTAAATAATCTTCATCTTCATTTTTATCTAATTCTTCTTTATAAATATTACTCATTTTTTTTTTTAAGAATTAAAACATCCTTTTATTTTATCTAGTGACTTATCCATAATTTTTTCATAGTTAATAATTGGTATTTTACAATATGAGATGACAGTTCCGAAAAAAATAGGCAGTATTAATAGAATAATTGTAAGATAAAATAAATTTTTCAAAACGGTTCCAAAAATAGACGATGAACACTGTTCACCTTTTACTATAATATAGAAGGGTCTTGTTGGATCACTAGACATTTTTTTAGTTTCAATATTCTACAAGTTCTGTTCTATTAGAATTATTTCTATCTACTATATAATAATTATATAATTTATTTACTAATAAATTGATTATACAAATTCCAAAATGTAATACTGGTACTACTATAAAGATTATAAGACTGAATAAAAGACCAGTTTGAAATGGATTATTCCAACCTAATTGTGGATAAATTAAGTTCTTTTTAAGAAATGGGTCTTCAATTACATATAATATCGATGTAAAAAGCATATATATTGCAACATATAAAGAAGGTTGGTATGCATGAAAAACTCGTCTCGGTGCACGAGAAATAATTATATTAAGTATTGTAAAAATAAAAGGAATAACATGTTTGCTAATGTTTATAAATCCGATTTTATGCTCACTCTGGGGGTAGACAAGACACCAATAACTAATAGTAATAAAAATATTAATACACCCTGTTATATTTGAAAGAATCCAGGAGGGTTTATATATTACAATATTTTTAATAACTAAAAGAGCATTGAGAAATATAAAAAAAAAGAATCAAGTAATAACACCCAAAGAGTCCAGTTTGAAATATAATACATGAGATTTTTTATACTATCAGTGAAACATATATATGAAAAAAACAACACCCATATGAAAGTATATCCTATATAAATTTTATGATATTTCCACTTTAATTTGGATATAGCAAAGGTGTTTTTATTAGGGATCTTCATATGTATGGCCCATAAATTTCCCTTATCAAAATAATTATTATTGAAACCATCAGGTTCTTTAAAAGACAGTGACATTACTATTAATTTAAAAGTTATCAGATCACTTCATATAAAGTAGTGAGTCCGAATTGATAACGCCTCAGTCTTATATACGACCATTATCAAAATAAATAAAAATTCATTTTATTGTATTAATCCTTTAGCGGGCAAGTGGCTATATAAGGTTATTATCAATAAAGTTGGTTTTTGAATATTTTTTATTTTACATCTTACTATAGACAATTAATATTTCGCATCCTTTTGCTGGCAAGTGGCTATATTAGGTTATTATCAATAAAGTTGGTTTTACATCTTATTGTAGATCACTACTACATAGTAGACTTTTTGGGGGATTATCAACCCTTTAGCGGGCGACTTTTTGGATCATAAATGCTTTTTAAACCTATTGAGGAATGAGACAGACCTTCCCTTCTCAATTATCAGCCAGGGTGGTAATATGTTGTTCCTTATTTGGAGTTCCTCCAAGACCAAACGATACTATAAGAATATTAAATGTTCCCTGGGCAAAATACTGTTGGACTCGGAGAACACTAACTACTACTACTCCGTGCATTTATGACAAAGGTGTAGTCGTATGACCATATGGTCGTATATAACACTGAGGCGAAAAGGCCCTTGCTGACCTATCTGGTTGGCAGTTGGCTGCCCGCTAAAGGGTTAAGAATTAAAGATATTCTTTATATTTATGGAATCTATTTTTATCAACATTTCTAAATAATATTAATTACTTTCAAGTAACCTTTCTTTCATAACAAGTGAGAGGGGTGGTAATATGCTGTTCCTTATTTGGAGTTCACGACGACAACAAATGACCAAGCGTGCATGACGCATGAGTTTTCCCTCCCGGCAATAATAAGTTTTTATTTACATAACTTGTTCTGAGAAGTAGTAGAGGACAAAGGAAGGTGAAAGGGGGGGGAGGGGTTAAAGAGGATATAGAAAGAGAGAGAGGGAGAGGTGAGAGAAGTAAGGATAGGAAGAAATAAAAATAAGAGAGGGAATTACTTATTTTTTCGATGACTTCATCAGAATCTGTAAATAAGAATTAAAGATATTCTTTATATTTATGGATCTCCATTATTTTCAAATGATATTGAGATTATACCATTTGTTCAGACAATTAACATTAATCCTTCCAGTTTGGTAGCACTTCGTTTGAGTAAATGAATCGCTTCGAAACTTTTGAGTCAAACGAGGTTTCTTTTTGATTCTGATAGAGACGTACTTCAGTCAAGCAAGGAACGGTCTGTTATAAAGATGGATCCATTAAGAACCCAGTTCGAGGAGAAAATCAGTACAATGGCGAAAACCTTTGAAGAAAAGTAAGTGTGGACAAAGAATAATGTATATATGTGTATATATTTTTGTTTACCGTGACTCAAAAATAATTTTCTTTTTCTTCTAGGAAAGTGTCAGGAAAATGTTCTTTATTCTCAGAGAACAGACTGAAAAAATATATAGAAACTTTGGAAATCGCAAATAAACAAAGGAAAAAGACCCAAAATATGTATCATTTAATTCGAACATATAGAGTGGAGACAATCCAGGGCATGAAAAAGTTGGTATGCAAGAAAACAGGACGTTACGTAGTGTCTGTGAGCGAGATCTATGATACAATTATGACTGCTCATATACGAGTGGGTCATGGTGGACAGAAAAGAACATTCAGTGAAGTGAAAGAAACGGTTGCAAACATTAGTATGGGGCAAATAAAAATTTTCCTCTCCTTTTGTAAAACATGTGGAGAGACAATTCAAGGAAAGGGAAATTCCAAAAGAGTAGTAAAACCCATCTTATCCAACAATTTTGGAGAAAGAGGTCAAGTAGATTTAATTGATTTAAATGGAATTGAGTATAATGGATTTAATTACATATTGAACTATCAGGATCATTTTTCTAAATTCTCAATATTACGAGCATTAAAGACTAAAAATGCTAGTGAGGTGGCACAACACTTGGTGGACATATTTACTATAATAGGAGCACCCAAGATTCTTCAGTCTGATAATGGGAGGGAATTCACAGCAAAGGTGTTGAAAGAAATAACATCTTCAATTTGGCCAGAAATGAAAACTGTTCACAGTCGACCGAGACATCCACAATCACAGGGGAGTGTGGAAAGATCAAATGGTGACATAGAAAATATGATAAGGGCCTATCTGAGAGAAAAGGAAACACAAAATTGGCCAGATGGATTAAAATTTGTGCAGTGGCAAAAAAATTCAGCAATTAATAGAATCATAAAATCCTCCCCTTATAGAGTTGTATTTGGTAAAAATCCTATCTTGGGATTTAATAAATCTTTCCCACTGGACATACTGAAGAAGTTGTCAAATCGGATAGAAGACATTCAAGATTCGCCTGAAGAAGAAGAAGAAGAAGAACTATCGAATGACGAAGGTGATCTTCCAAGAGTGAGTGTCCTTTTGAAATATTTTATTTTTTATTTTTCTTTAGTTTTAAAAAAATGTAGTCTAAGAATTTGTTTTTATTTTTCAAGGTGACGGAGAGGCTGGGAGAAATGGAAAAAATTAGAAGAAGTTGCAAAGAAGGAATGGAGAGAGAAGCAGAGAAAGTGCGAGCAGAAGGGGAACCGACAACCTCATCAGATATGAACATTGGCGAGGACGTCTGGATTAAAGTGGATTTCTTAGACAGGGCTAACAAACTGGGAAACAGAAACATTCTTGGTACAGTAATAAAGAAAGACAGTAATAGAAATTTATACCAAATTCAAACAGAATATGGGATATTAGATAGGAATTTTGTAAGTGAGGAACTCATACCATGTGGATGCACCATGCCTAAGAAAAACAGATTTACAGAAAATGAGAAAATATCTCTTAGAAAAGCAGTTAGGTTATATACTAAAGGAGGAAGCTGTATTTGTCGTAGGGGATGTATAGACAAACATTGTGAATGTGTAAAATATAAATTTACTTGCAGTCACAATTGTAAACATATAAGAGGAAAATGTAAAAATCAAACAGTACAAAATTTGAGCAGTGGCAAAAAATTTAGCAATTAATAGAATCATAAAATCCTTCCCTTATAGAGTTGTATTTGGTAAAAATCCTATCTTGGGATTTAATAAATCTTTCCCACTGGACATACTGAAGAAGTTTTCAAATCGGATAGAAGACATTCAAGATTCGCCTGAAGAAGAAGAAAAGAAGAACTATTGAATGACGAAGGTGATCTTCCAAGAGTGAGTGTCCTTTTGAAATATTTTTTTTTATTTTTCTTTAGTTTAAAAAAAAATGTAGTCTAAGAATTTGTTTTTATTTTTCAAGGTGACGGAGAGGCTGGGAGAAATGGAAAAAATTAGAAGTTGCAAAGAAGGAATGGAGAGAGAAGCAGAGAAAGTGCGAGCAGAAGGGGAACCTTACAAAGAAGAAATGAAGAGAGAAGCAGAGAAAGTGGGAACCGACAACCTCATCAGATATGAACATTGGCGAGGACGTCTGGAATTTCTTAGACAGGGCTAACAAACTGGGAAACAGAAACATTCTTGGTACAGTAATAAAGAAAGACAGTAATAGAAATTTATACCAAATTCAAACAGAATATGGGATATTAGATAGGAATTTTGTAAGTGAGGAACTCATACCATGTGGATGCACCATGCCTAAGAAAAACAGATTTACAGAAAATGAGAAAATATCTCTTAGAAAAGCAGTTAGGTTATATACTCAAGGAGGAAGCTGTATTTGTCGTAGGGGATGTATAGACAAACATTGTGAATGTGTAAAATATAAATTTACTTGCAGTCACAATTGTAAATATATAAGAGGAAAATGTAAAAATCAAACAATACAAAATTAAATATAACTATTTCTTTTTTATCTCCTTTAGATTATAAGATTCATATAGTTCTTGGGAAAAATTTCAGAGAGGAAATTTACTAAGAAATACAAATTGTTCCAGAAGCCAATTAGGTTCTTAGTGTTTATTTTTCTCTTTTATTCAATCAATTCTATCCAGAATCTGGGCGATGTTGACCAAAAACGTTGCCAATGGCTCTTCACTCAACCATCTATAACTCTTTAATGGACAACTAACTACCAAGGATGCCGGTGAGGTTGGGGTATATAAAGATTTTTCAACTGATATGGCACAGCATAATGGAGGGCTTCAAATCTCTGGTTAGTGAGGTGAACGATGTGAAAACTCTTATGGAGTATACCTACCCGGGCATGAGGTACCAGAAGAAGTTTATTCGTAACACCCCACCCTCGGAGAAGTCAGAATGGAAGGGTGATGAACTGAAGAATTTTAAGGTTTATCTAGAAGATGTGGATCGCCTATACAATATATACTATGAAGATTGTGCCATCTTTCACCTAGTGGCCAGAATGAAGCTGAGAAGGAAGAAGAGACCAGTCTTCGTAGAATTATATATAAAATATGACCCCCTTGGATTTTATATAGGGGAACTCTTCATCGCTTTCAACCCCAACATTTTTTTCCAGGCAGTCTTGATGGATGATTTTAACAGAGATAGGGTGTACGAATCTCTACGAAGTGATGGGTACAAAATAGACAAGTATGTTTTGGAATATAACTTTCCTTATCGTTTCTTTATGAAGAATCCCGGTATGCTACAGTTTCAGTGTCATTTGGCCATCAGTCAGAATAGGGACAAAGTTCAACCCTACCTAGAGCTCCTACCAAAGATCCTGCAAAAAAGTGTAAAGGAATTTATTGAAATATGGGAAGGTGTAAAGGAATATAATAGTTGTTGGCCTAATCAGTGGTACTAATAGAAAAATAATAATTCATACTGTACTTAGTAATGGAGGGCTTCTGAATAATCCCGGTACGCTACAGTTCCAGTGTCATTTGGCCATCAGTCAGAATAAGGATAAACACCAGCCCTACTTAGAGCTCTTGCCGAAGATCCGGCAAAAAAGTGTAAAGGAATTTATTGAAATTATGTAAAAGAATGGAACAGTGAATCGAAGAAGTGAAATATGGCAAGGTGTAAAAGAATATAATAGTCGTTTGTCTTATAGTTTTTAGTGGGATAAACTTTCGATTGGAGATCTCCACATCTGCTATTCCTAATGGAGGACTTCAAATCTCTGGTTAGTGAAGTCGATAATTTGAGAACTCTGATGAAATACACGTACCCAGGAATGTGGAACCAGAAAAAATTTCTTCGTAACATCCCACCATCGGAGAAACCAGAATGGAATGTCAACGAATTGAAGAATTTTAAGGTCAATCTAAGAAATGTGGATCGGCTCTACTATATCGACTATTATAATGATACCTTCCATTTCCTGGCTAGAATGAAGTATAGAAAGAAGAAGAGACTAGTCTTTGTGGAATTATATATAAATTATGACCCCCTTGGATTTGTAAATAATGAACTTTATGCAGGGGAAATCTTTATCGCTTTCAATCCCAACATCTTCTTCCAGGCAGTAATGAAGGGAAATTTTAACAGAGATAAGGTGTACGAATCTCTACTCAGTGATGGGTACCATATAGACAAGTACGTTTGGGAATATAACTTCCCTCGTCGCTTCTTCATGAATAACCCAGGCACGTTACAGTTCCAGTGTCATTTGACCATCAGTCAGAATAAGGACATACTTCAGTCCTACTTAGAGCTCCTGCCGAAGATCCTGCAAAAGAGTGTAAAAGAATTTACTGAAATATGGGAAGGTGTAAAAGAATATAACAGTCGTTGGCCTGGTTACTACAGTGTTTATAGCATTTAACCATAAACATCCAGCTGGTGATCTTCATGCCTGCGGGACCAAGACAGTGTGTACTATGCTGACCTATCTATCTGCCCACTAAAAGGTTATAATATTTTTTTTAACAATCAGCATAGGACAATGAAGGGCTTCAAATCTCTAGTTAATGATGTAAACAATGTGGAAATTATGGAACAGTATCTAAACTTGTCCCTTGTTTACCAATATACGTTTACTCGTAAGACCCCACCCTCGGAAAAATCAGAGTGGGATTGCGATGAAGTGAAGAATTTCGAGGTAGATCTACAGGAAGTGGATCGCCTATACTACATCAACTACAGCAACTATTTCGATAAGAAAACTTTCCATCTCCTAGCAAGAATGCAGTTCAAAAAGAAGAAAAGAACAATCTTTGTGGAGTTATTTGGATTTTGTGACACATACAAGGGATTCGGATGTAAATATTGTAGTGGGGGAGGAATCTTTATTACTTTCAACCCTAATATCTTCTTCCAGACAGTTTTGAGGAAAGATTTTAACAGAGATAAGATATATGAATCACTACTCAGCGATGGGTACCATATAGATAAATATATTTGGAATTATCACTTCCCCTGTCACTTCTTTATGAATAACCCCGGCACGCTAAAGTTTCAGTGTTATTTGGTCATCAGTGAGAATAGGGACAAATTTCAACCCCACCTGAAACTCCTGCCAAAGACCCTGCAAGATAGTGTAAAGGAATTTATTAAAATAAGGGAAAGTATAAAAAACTATGACAGCCCTTGGTCTTCTATTTTTAATATAACTCAATAAAAAATACAAGATGATAGTGGAGGGGGACATCTAACCATAACCTTTTTTGACTAGAATCGAGGAATTGTCTGTAGCAGTTTTTTTTTCAACCAATGTTTTTTTTCGGAGAAGTCAGAGTGGGACTACAACGAACTAAAGAATTTCAAGATTGATTTAGAAAATATTGATCGTTTATACTTTATAGATTTGACAGATTGTGTCGATACCTTCCACGTCCTGGTCAGAATGAAACTCAAGAAGAAAAAAAGAGAAGTTTTCGAAGAATTATTTGCATTCTGTGGCCACTACATTGAATTTGCTGGAGGTGGGATCTTTGCCAGACAATCTTGAAGAAGAATTATAATAGAGATAAGATATACCAATCTTTACTCAGCGATAGGTACTACATAGATGAACGCTTCTTTATCAATAATCCTGGTACACTACAGTTCCAATGTTATTTGGCCATAAGTGATAATAAGGACAAACTTCAGCCCCATCTGAAACTCCTGCCAAAGATCTTGTAAGAAAGTGTAAAAGAAATTATTAAAATAAGGGAAAGTATAAAAGAGTCTTTGGTCTTCCATCTAAATACAACTTAAAAGATGGCAGAGCATCTAGCAATAAGTAGTTTTCTTTTGGAACTTTAGGGTTCAAAGAAAAATCTTCAATTTGTATTTTTTTATTCTGAAATGGAGAAATGATATTCAAGAAAGTCAGACTAAAAACTATTTTCTTATACATTATTTTGTAAAAATATATTAATATCTCGAACATATGTATTATTACCCTTTAACCCTTTAGTAGACAACCAATTACTAACTAGACACCTACACTTGATTATAAATCATATAAACCAAACACAATTTTCTTTTGAATAGGAAAGATACTCCACAGATTCAGAAAAATCTTTTTTGAATAAAAATATTTTCAGTAATAACCTACATTTGATTATAAATCATATAAACCAAACACAATTTTCTTTTGGAACTTTAGGGTTCAAAGAAAAATCTTCAATTATTTTTTTATTCTGAAATGGAGAAATTATATTCAAGAAAGTCAGACTAAAAACTATTTTCTTATACATTATTTTGTAAAAATATATTAATATCTCGAACATATGTATTATTACCCTTTAACCCTTTAGTAGACAACCAACTACTAACTAGACACCTACACTTTATTATAAATCATATAAACCAAACACAATTTTCTTTTGAAAAGGAAAGATACTCCACAGATTCAGAAAAATCTTATTTGAATAAAAATATTTTCAGTAATAACCTACATTTGATTATAAATCATATAAACCAAACACAATTTTCTTTTGGAACTTTAGGGTTCAAAGAAAAATCTTCAATTTTTTTTTTTATTCTGAAATGGAGAAATGATGTTTAAGAAAGTTAAACTAAAAACTATTTTCTGATACATTATTTTACAAAATATATTAATCTCCTTTAGATCAACTAGACAGATGGGGCAGGAATGAGAGAAATATGAATAGGAAAGATACTCCAGACTTCACAGATCCTTTAGATCAACTAGACAGATGGGGCAGGAATGAGAGAAATATGAATAGGAAAGATACTCCAGACTTCACAGATTCAGAAAAATCTTTTTTGAATAAAAATATTTTCAGTAATAACCTACACTTGATTATAAATCATATAAACCAAACACAATTTTCTTTTGGAACTTTAGGGTTCAAAGAAAAATCTTCAATTTGTATTTTTTTTTAAATTCTGAAATGGAGAAATGATGTTTAAGAAAGTTAAACTAAAAACTATTTTCTGATACATTATTTTACAAAATATATTAATCTCCTTTAGATCAACTAGACAGATGGGGCAGGAATGAGAGAAATATGAATAGGAAAGATACTCCAGACTTCACAGATTCAGAAAAATCTTTTTTGAATAAAAATATTTTCAGTAATAACCTACATTTGATTATAAATCATATATGAATAGGAATGATACACAAGACTTCCTAGATCCAAAAAAAATCTTTTTGGGTTCAAAGAAAAACTAGACAGATGGGGCAGGAATGAGAGAAATATGAATAGGAAAGATACACCAGACTTCACAGATTCAGAAAAATCTTTTTTGAATAAAAATATTTTCAGTAATAACCTACACTTGATTACAAATCATATAAACAAAACAGTTTTCTTTTGGAACTTTTGGGTTCAAAGAAAAACTAGACAGATGGGGCAGGAATGAGAGAAATATGAATAGGAAAGATACACCAGACTTCACAGATTCAGAAAAATCTTTTTTGAATAAAAATATTTTCAGTAATAACCTACACTTGATTATAAATCATATAAACCAAACACAGTTTTCTTTTGGAACTTTAGGGTTCAAAGAAAAACTAGACAGATGGGGCAGGAATGAGAGAAATATGAATAGGAAAGATACACCAGACTTCACAGATTCAGAAAAATCTTTTTTGAATAAAAATATTTTCAGTAATAACCTACACTTGATTATAAATCATATAAACCAAACACAGTTTTCTTTTGGAACT